>NC_067224.1:22715000-22855000 GCF_019924925.1 Ctenopharyngodon idella | reverse complement strand
AAGGGGGCCTTGGAGTCAAAAAGGGTTGAAAACTACTGAACTAGAACATTCTAATATGACCTGGATAACTACGAGTCTTTAGATTGTTTTCCACAGACATTTTAGCCAGACATGCTTACCTAAAAAAAAAAAATCTTTTTCATAATTTTGCACTGAGCTGTAAAAACACAGTAAAAAAAAAAAAATAACAGACATAAATAAAAGCCACCCCAATTAATACCTGCCTTACTGTCATGCAGGCCTAGTTGTTTCATCTGTATCTACAGTTTAAAGGCACTATTGTAAAATAGAGAAAAGTGCACATCTCTGCTTCTGTATTACTTCTCCCTCTGGTGGACGATACATTATAGCACACCTCAGATCAATGTAATGCTCACGTTCACCTGCCATTAACACCACACACAAATTCAAGTAATTGTTACTTTTATTAAAGGTTTGCTTTATAAAATCTACAAGTTCATAAACATTATTAAACTATAATATGTCCATACTTAATAATATGTCCAAAGTATTTGCTCAAATTTGGTACTTTCCTGTGATTGTTAACATGTGTTAAGTATATTATCATGAATTTACATTTGTCAGCAGATTAAGCTTTAAATTGCATCTTGCATACTGCTAGTTCAAACAAAACCCAGTCAACAAGCAACAAAGAACCCTGCAAACAAATTATCGCTACGGCATATAATTACCTACCAGCAGTGATGGCAATTTTACAACTGAACACTATTAAATGTACCACTCTTATAAGTCTGTAAACAAACACCTCATAGTTACCGAGTTGCTAAACTAGTTGGATACTGAACATTGTGCGTGTGTCCTGAGTGTGTTAGGGAGCTCAGTTCAGCGACCACAATTATCCGGACCAGATACAATCACAGTGTCTGATGTGTTGGATGTTGATGGTTGCCTCTGTGATGATGGATGTTGCCATGGTGATGTGGGTACGTGTGGAGACAGGGATGCTCAATTCCTTCATTCTGCAGCTCTTCCTGTTTATGGAGACCATGCAGCTTCTGCAACAGCTCAGCAATGAAGGCCTAAACACACACACACACACACACACACACACACACACACACACACACACACACACACACACACACACAGTTTAACTTTATTCCAGCTGTACGCACTTATAGAAATTTTGGTTAAGCATGTAATGTTTGTATATTGTTATAGAATTTATGACAACCAGTGTTGGGTGTAATGCATTACTAAGTAATTAGTTACTGCAATTTAATTACTTTTCCCTTGAAAAAATAAAGGGATTACTCTTAATTTTATACTTAATTTTCTTCTGATTTAATTGCATTAAATACTATAAAACAATTCTATATAAAATAATAGTGGATTTAACATCAAAATTTAATGTCTATTGTTAAAATGTATGTTTTAATGTAACCTTCTCCCTTTAAACACTTCAGTTCAAAAATAATTTATGCAATTTATTATTAATATTTATTTTAAAGAATAAAAAAAAAACAGTTTCATGTCTATCCTTGTATTGTTTAACTGGTTGAGGTTTATATGGGATTTAGAAAGTAATTAGTAATAAGTCATGCAATACTTTTTAGACAGAGTAATTAGTACAGTAATCTAATTATACCGATGAAGATGTAATTAGTAGCTAGTAATTAATTACTTTTTAGAGCAACTTACCCAAGACTGAGGACAACTTACTGTAAAACTTTATGATACTTAAGATAAAGTGTTCCTATTATCTTAAGAAAAAAAATGGTTAGTGGCAAATACTGGTTATATAATAAAGTAGGTGGTAATGTTGAGTCATTATCTTGCAGTTCTGTTCCTAAATTAGAGGATGTTACACAAAATGAAACAAAATATGTCAAATATGCTGTAAATTATATGAACTGCAGACATTCTCGATTAATCTACTGGTTGTTCAGCGTAAACTATATATAAAACTATAAATATCTTCTGCAGACTGTAGCCTATGTGTACCAGTCAGCAGATTCTATGTTTACTCTTTTAAGTCTCCTAATCTTTAACAATCAAACTGAAGATGGTGAGAATTGTGCCCTGGTATGTCTCACATGGGAAAACTGATAACATTTTTCAGATATCAGTATATTTTGTGTCTGTGTGTGTGTGTGTATATATATGTTTATTTGTGTGTAGTGTAGATAAGTGCCATGTTCCTCTCTACTGATTCTCCATGATGTGTCAGCACTTCAGCACTAGCTTACCCAGAGACACACAATCTTCTTCACATACACGTACAGTAACAATCATGTACACACACTAATCAAAAGGCTGAGAGTGAACATTGTTAAAGAGCCTCGATAAAAGAATAGCTTTGTACTAACAGAGAGCAATAGGGGCAAGGGGGAAGAGAGAGAGAACAAATCATTCATTCATTGTGATCATAGTGAGAAACACGTGGAAGGGAGTGTCAGCCACTGCAGTGTCCCTCAGAGAGAGTGGGAGAGAGCGGGAAAGAGAGATGAAGAGGAAAGTAACAAAGGATGAGAAAAAGAGTGAGGCCTATAGAGGGGTGATGAGGATGATTAAACAAAAAGATTAAAAAGAAACAAGAAAAATGTTAAAACAGAGAGATGATGACAAAGAGATGGATTTACAGATGGAAAGATTGAGAAAATTACCTCAGTGCTGCTAGTGCAGGTTTGCAGAAGAACCTGTAACACAAACAAAAACAAATTATTACATAATTTCTAATCATTTAAAAAATCATTTAACATGCACTTGTGTACAACCAGTAGATATATATATTTTAAATGCATTTCTCCTTTTCTCTAGCTTGCTTTTTAATCTAGTTGGCTAAAAAATCCTGACATTGTATATTCTGAATATTATTGGCTCCTTAAATTGCTTTTGTTCCTCTTTTCTAAATCACTTTTAAAAGCATCTGCTAAAGGCGTAAATGTAAATATAGCAAGACATAGAAGCACAGGATTTAGTGTGAGAGAGAGGAGGATTATACGACCTGTAGTTTGTGTGTTCGCTCTTCATCACTTGGGAGATCCAACAAATCATCGATGTTCACTTCCTCTGGCGTGTCCTCCAACATAAACACAAAAAAACATAAAAATTAGTAAGGGTGCTAAAAGCATCAACTGTTCCAGAAACATCAAAAAATACATAGTAGGTATGAGAATTTAAAAATAAAACACTGCAGAAAGTAGTACTATGAGAAGCTAAAAATATATAGGCCTAACTGTATAGATGAATACATAAAGTCCAATATAAGACATGTAGCTCCAACAATCACAGCCAATAGGACAATTACGGCACTGCTGCACTGGACCTCATTTGCTTATTCCACTTCACACTATATCTTATTGTTTCGCCACTTTTCAGCAGCTTACGGCTTCAGTATCTCAGAACATCTTCAGTCTCAATATTCCATAATCTCAGTGGGAAACTTTTGTGTACACATGAACTAAATAGGAAATCGAGATAACAGATCACATAACACAACTCCCAAGAGACATCTCTCTGTGTCTCATACTGTGGGACAGCGTCTCGACACACACAGCTTATGTTTGAACTTCCTGCCTGTTGCTGCTACAGACTGTTTCTCAGGGGTGTCCATGTAAGGTAGCAATAAAACCAAGTGTTCCCCCCTGTAATTAAGGGAGAAAAAGCAGAACCTCCCCATCTACCTCCAGAGGCCTGGTCCTCCTCACCTTTTATGGGCAGCCAACTTATGTATCTAACATTATCCAACAACTAATATTGCTTTGTCAGATGTATTCGTGTCACAGCATCCATCACACACACTTACATTAACAAAGGCTATTGTTTATAAACTTGAGACTCACAGAACAATGTCTCCTCTCAGTCCATTTAAAGGTGCATAAGGAGATAATTGCATATAACCTAGCTTATACAACCTAATAAACCTGGCTTTATTGAAAGGTCAAATATTGTTGAATCTTCGGCTAATTTTTAGTTCCCTTTTTTCCTCTTTTGTTCCTCTTTTGTAAGTCGCGTGGGAAAAAATACAAATGCAAAAATGTAAATGTAAACATATGTTATCAACATACTCAAGATGAAAATATTAAAATGCAGAAGCAGTCTTTCATTTACATAGTGGTGTAAAATATTTCAGAATTTTAAGTTACTCGTAAGCATAGAAGTATCTCATTCTTATTCTTTTGGTACTTCTGTTTTAAAATAAATACCAAACATTCATGAAAGATGGTCCATGCATTCATGTTTACGGACAAAATAGTTAGGCTAACTATACAACTGCATTGCAAAAATGTACACACCTATTTACAATAAGAAACATGAATTTATAGAAATGCAAAGTAGGTGGATATGCTTTTTTTTCAACCTGACATTGAGAGTTGTGTAAACGTTTGTGGTCTACTTCTTAGAGAAGGAAATGTTACACATTCAGCAGTCAAACATTTCAAAATAACGCATGAAAACAGCTTGTACGGCGCTCTCGTTCATTTTTCCATCAAAATCGACTCGTTTTTTTTTCAGAACTCATCAACTTGTAGATTCCAGCGTCTACACTGCACTAGCTACACCTATGAGGATGAGCGTGGACACTCACCTTGCCCTCGTACAGCCGTTCAAGCCCTTCGTCGATCCATTTCTCCACGTCCAGCCTTTTCTGAAGCTGTTTGCGATTGTATTTTACCGTAACGCGCGCTTGCCGCTTATGCACGTTCATCCCGTGCTCTCGAGCAGTTTCTAAATCCGGGGAATGACCGGTATGAATCTCCTCAGCCATGTTTACATATGCTTGTGCTTGTCTGAGAATGAGCGCGTGGAGGAGCGCGCGGACAGAAGAAGCTGAACGGTGAGTGACGCGCGCTTAACTTGATTGGAGGTACAACGTCAGACGCTCGTGGATTTATGGGGTACATTAAATGTCGTAATAGAAAAAAATAAATATTATTTTATGAAAAGCCAAGAAGAAAAGTTGAAAAAATTAAGACGTGCTATTACAGTTTTACAAACAATTTTTCAAACTATGGCCCCTTTTCTCTAAACTCTACACACAAAATCACAAAAGCGTACACAACATGCAAAATATCACACACCTCTTGAAAAAGCAAACAATTCATTCAAAACTATTTTAACTCATGGTATTATAACTCATGTAAAACTGTGTCTTTTCTTGTTCATTGTGCAGTGGAGAGCACAGGATTTTGTCATAGCACTCACACATTCATGTATGTGCACAAACACTGTATACTATAGCCTACAGTATGTATGCACAATTGATGCACATTACAGTTATTGAACTGAAGTGAATCAACACTGAACTGACTTGAGCTGAATAATGACACTATTGGCTTGTTAGAGCTGCTTTACAGCAGAATTTGAATTTGATAGCTACTATTGTGAAGCTGCATTGAAACACAAATGTATTTCATTTTAAAGTGAACAAATTATATATAGTGTTTTTACACATGATCATTGGGTGTGAGTAATTGGTAAAAGTATGTCGTTTGAATGGCATGTGTTTTCCAAAAGAAAACAAGAGCTGTTAGTTTTGTATGTTGTGTCTAATGTAGAGAACTGTGTTTAGCATTTGGCAAAAAGTTTGTTTTACAATTGCAAACAATTAAATGTCAAGTATATAATGTGCTTGCAGTTTTGCAGAATTGGTCTGAAGATTAGGCATATGAGTGATTGAATGGTTTCACTGAGTGGACTTCATCCAAATAGCAACTTTGTGCCGGCCCAAATCCGGCCTACATCTGCCACACGTTGTATGATGATCTGGGCCACATGTGGCATGGAATGATGGCACTTGGGTGGGCCACTCCTGGTTGCCAGGCCATAGCAATGCCACATGTCAGCCAAGAGCAAAGAAATAAACCAGAACTGGACCTTATCTGAGCCATATTATTTATAGAATCATCTTAGCATTAACAAGCCTGTTAAAATGCAGAATCACTGAAGAAAAAAAGAGACAACTGACAGCCACAGCCTTAGATGAAATCAACTGAAGATAAAAGAAGACATTAAATCTCTCCAGATCTCAGCAGAGGGGGATTAAACAACTCCACAAACAGCATTACAGCTTCACATATTACTAACCAAATTGACTATATATCTGTACAGAAGTTCTTATTGAGAATAAACAGAAGTTTAACACTGTTTGTTTAATTTGAAGTGCTGTGACAGTGTGTTTGTCAAACACATTTACAGTAACAAAGAAAGCTGAAATGACATCAGATGATGATTTTTAGCTATTGATGGTTTTATAATCACCGTGAAATAGTCCAGATCACTGATGTTATTTGAATGTAATAATTGTGTTGTGCTATTAATACATTTAAATGACAAACCCTGTTTTACTGCAACACAAGATCACACTGTATTGCAGATTGAAAAAAAAAAAAAAAAAACATGAACAAAAAATAATAACCTACAATGACAAACACAGATATGATCAATCAGCCTATGAATCTCAACAATGGTGACAACAAAATATTGAGACAATCAGATCAACTCTGGACATCACAAAAAGCTACTAAAAGACAGAACAAAAACCACAGCAAAAATAAAAGCAAATAGTTAGAATTAAAGAAAATAATAGTACAATTCAGCTGCATAATTTATTCATGCTGTGATGGGAGTTTTGTACTGTTGTTCCCGACATGAATTGTGGCATGACACTTGATTTTCCTTTGATTCACCTTTTTTGTTGAGATTCATGTGTTGATTCTTGATGGCTTTGTGTGTCAGCTTAAAATAATTTGTGTGTGTGTGGGTTTTTTTTTTCAATCTTCGGATCGGTTTTGTTCCATTATAAGTTTTCAGTAATGGACGATTTTGTTTGGTTGCAAGATCTCAATCGGTTTCATTTTGCTACGAGATTTCAATGGTGGTCACTTTTGTTCCTTTAGGAGATCTCAATAGCAGTCAGTTTTGTTCCTTTTTGATATCTCAATGACTGTCAGTTTTGTTTCATTACGAGATTTCAATGACAGTTAGTTTTGTTCCTTTACAAGATTTCAACGATGGTCGGTTTTGTTCCTTTATGAGATTTTAGTGATGGTCAGATTTGTTCTGTTACGAGATTTTAATGAAGGTTGGTTTTCAGTATCAGTCGGTTTAATTTGGTTGCAAGATTTGAATGATGATCAGCTTTGTTCCATGATATTTCAATGACGGTCGGTTTTGTTTCATTATGAGATCTCGACGATGGATGTTTTTTTCCCCATTTTTCAAAGACAGGTCAGTTTTGTTTTGTTATGAGAGTTCAATGATGATTGGTTTTATTTTTTGATTTCTTTATAAGATTTCAGAGATGGTCGTTTTTTTGTTTGTTTTTTATGAAATTTCAGTGATGGTTGATTTTGGTACTTTACTAGATCTCAATGACAGTCAGTTTTGTTCCTTTACAAGGTTTCAGTGATGGCCTGTTTCGTTCCATTGCAACATTTAAATAATGGTCAGTTTTGTTTTGTTACAAGATTTTAATGACATCAGTTTGCAGTGTCAGTCGGTTTAATTTGGGTACAAGGGGCCTCATTTATAAAATGTTGCGCAGAAACCGTCCTAAATTTGATCTTACGCCTCTCTTTCAAATGTGAAATCTATAAATTGCAAATGATCTTGAACTTGTGTGCAGCTGAATGGTTTTAGTTCTCCACATTGTAAACGACACCTAATTAATGTCATTTACATATAAAAGATCACCAGTCATCGTCCAAATCCTTTCATTTAGATTGGCGAGCTGCAAGAATAGCTTAGATTTCCAGAAACCTGCAGTAATCTGACAAGGAAAAGTGCGCATGTCTGCTCAGACTCTGACGTGGCCCTAAGCACTTTTCCACATCAAAGACCGTTTTTATAAATATGAGCGTTGGCGTGGATTTAAGTGTACATGTGCTTTATAAATGAGGCCCAAGATTTCTATGACACTCATTTTCGTTACAAGATTTTAATGACGAACAGCTTTGTTCCATGTTATGAGAGTTCAATCAGTTTTGTTACATTATGAGATCTCAACGATAGTTGTTTTTTATTCAGTTTTGTTTCATTATGAGAGTTCAATGATGGTCGGTTTTGTTTCTTTGTTCCTTTACAAGATTTCATAGACAGTCGGTTTTGGGGTTTTTTTTTACGAAATTTCAACGATGGTTGATTTTGGTCCTTTACTAAATTGCAATGACAGTCAGTTTTGTTCCTTTACGAGATCTCAGTGGTTGACAGTTTTGTTTTGTTATGAGATTTCAATGACGATTGGTTCTGTTCAATTATGAGATCTCAATGACGGTCGGTTTTGTTCAGTTGTGAGATTTCAATGACGGTCGGTTTTGTTCCATTAATAGATCTCAATGATGGTTAGTTTTATTTGGTTATGATATTTCAATGACGGTCAGTTTTGTTCCTTTACAAGATTTCAAAGATGGTCCGTTTTGTTCTATTACGAGACTTAAATGACAGTCGGTTTTGTTCCTTTACAAGATTTCAAAGATGGTCGGTTTTGTTTCATTGCGAAATTTCAAGGATGGTTGGTTTAGTTCATTTACTAGATCTCAATGACAGTCAGTTTTGTTCCTATATGAGATCTCAATGGTTTATGGTTTTGTTTTGTTATGAGATTTCAATGACGGTTAGTTCTGTTTCAGTTCATTACGAGATTTCAGTGACGGCTGATTTTGTTCGGTTGAGAGATCTCAATCGTTTTCATTTCTCAACGAGATTTCAATGACAATCACTTTTGATCTTTTTAGGAGACCTCAATAGCAGTCAGTTTCTTTCCTTTACAAGATTTTAATGACGGTCAGTTTTGTTCCTTTACAAGATTTCAATGACAGTCTGTTTTGTTTCTTTATAAGATTTTATTGACAGTTGGTTTTGTTCCATAACAAGATTTTAATGACAGTTGGTCGGTTTTAATTACAAGATTTCAATGATGGTCAGTTTTGTTCAGTTACGAGATTTCAATGACTGTCAGTTGTTCCTTAACAAGATTTCAACAACAGTTTCATTTCGTTACAAGATTTCAGTGATGGTTGGTTTTGTTCCTTTGCGAGATGTCAATGACTGTCAGTTGTTCCTTAACAAGATTTCAACAACAGTTTCATTTCGTTACGAGATTTTAATGACAATCACTTTTGTTCCTTTTAGGAGATCTCAATAGCAGTCGGTTTCTTTCCTTTACGAGATCTCAATGACTGTAAGTTTTGTTCCTTTACAAGATCTCAATGATGGTCAGTTTTGTTCAGTTACGAGATTTCAGTGACGGCCGGTTTCATTTCGTTACAAGATTTCAGTGATGGTTTATTTTGTTCCTTTGCAAGATTTCAATGACTGTCAGTTTTCAATGACAGTTGTCAATGATTGTCAGTTGTTCCTTAAAAAGATTTCAACAACAGTTTCGTTTCGTTACGAGAATTCAATGATGATTACTTTTGTTCCTTTTAGGAACAATCTCAATAGCAGTCAGTTTCTTTCCTTTACGAGATCTCAATGACTGTAAGTTTTGTTCCTTTACAAGATCTTAATGATGGTCGGTTTGGTTCTTTTACAAGATTTAATGACAGTCAGTTTTGTTCCTTATATGAGATTTTAGTGACGGTTGGATTTGTTCGGTTACGAGATTTCAATGACTGTCAGTTTTCAATGACGTCTGCTTTCTTCTGTAACGAGATTTCAAAGACAGTCAGTTTTGTTTTGTTACGAGTTTTATTCCATTACGAGATTTCAAAGACTGTCGGTTTTGTTCCTTTACGAGATTTCAATGACATTAGGTTTTATTCGGTAACAAGATTTCAATAACATGTTTTATTCGGTTACAAGATTTCAGTGACGGTCGTTTTTGTTCAGTTACAAGATTTCAATGATGGTCAGTTTTGTTCCTTTACGAGATTTCAATTAAAGTCGGTTTTCATTGTCAGTCAGTTTTGTTCAGTTACGAGATCTCAAAACAGTATGCTTTGCTCTTTCACAAGATTTTAATGACAGTTGGTTTTGTTTCATTATAAGATTTCAATGATGGTCGGTTTTGTTCGCTTACAAGATTTCAACTACAGTCAGTTTTCATCGTCAGTCAGTTTTGTTGAGTTATGAGAGCTCAATACAGTATGCTTTGGTCTTTCACAAGATTTTAATGACAGTTGGTTTTGTTCAGTTATGAGATTTCTATGATGGTCAGTTTTAATTACGAGATTTCGATGATGATCAGTTTTGTTCAGTTACGAGATTTCTATGATGATTGGTTTTGTTCAGTTACGAGATTTCAACAGTGGTCGGTTTGATTTCATTACGAGATTTCAGTGACGGTCGGTTTTGTTCCTTTGCAAGATTTCAATGATGATCGGTTTTGTTCCTTTACAAGATTTCAATGTTCCTTACCTCAGTGATGGTCGGTTTGGTTCTTTTACAAGATTTTAATGGAAGTCAGTTTTGTTCATTTTACGAGATTTGTTTGGTTATGAGATTTCAAAGACAGTCAGTTTTGTTTCGTTACAAGTTTCATTCCGTTATGAGATTTGAATGACGAGTTTAAAACAATTCAAACTGTTGGTTTTGGTTATGTGACAAGATTTCAATGATGGTCAGTTTTCAGTGTCAGTTTTGATCCATTACGAGATTTCAATGACTGTCGGTTTTGTTCCGTTACGAGATCTCAATGACAGTCGATTTTGTTCCTTTACAAGATCTCAGTGATGGTCGGTTTGGTTCTTTTATGAGATTTCAATGACAGTCTGTTTTGTTCCTTTGTTCTTTTACAAGATTTCAATGACGCTCAGTTTTGTTCCTTTGTTCTTTCGTCTCATTTCGTTACGAGATTTCAGTGACAGTCAATTTTGATCCTTTGCAAGATTTCAATGATGGTTGATTTTGTTGCTTTACAAGATTTCAATGACAGTCTGTTTTGTTTCTTACCGCAGTGATGGTCGGTTTGGTTCTTTTACAAGATTTCAACGACAGTCGGTTTTGTTCCTTTACAAGATCTCAATGATGGTTGGTTTGGTTCTTTTACAAGATTTTAATGACAGTCAGTTTTGTTCCTTTTACGAGATTTTAGTGACGGTCGGATTTGTTCAGTTACGAGATTTTAATTACTGTCAGTTTTCAATGACAGTCAGTTTTCTTCTGTTACGAGATTTCAAAGACAGTCAGTTTTGTTTCTTTATGAGATTTCAATTACAGTTGTTTTTCATTGTCAGTCAGTTTTGTTCAGTTACGAGATCTCAATAAAGAATGCTTTGCTCTTTCACGAGATTTTAATGACAGTTGGTTTTGTTCCATTACGAGATCTCAATGATGGTCAGTTTTAATTACGAGATTTCAATGATGATCAGTTTTTTTTCCTTTACACAATCTCAAGGACAGTCATTTTTTTTTCCTTTACAAGATTTCAATGACAGTCTGTTTTGTTCCTTACCTCATTGATGGATGGTTTGGTTCTTTTACAAGATTTTAATGAAAGTCAGTTTTGTTCCTTTTACGAGATTTTAGTGACGGTCGGATTTGTTTGGTTACGAGATTTCAATGATTGTCAGTTTTTAATGACGGTCGGTTTTCTTCTGTTAGGAGATTTCAAAGACAGTTTTGTTTCATTACCAGTTTTGTTCCGTTATGAGATTTCAAAGACAGTCAGTTTTGTTTCGTTACCAGTTTTATTCCGTTATGAGATTTTAATGACAGTCGAGTTTAAAATGATTCAAACTGTTGGTTTTGTCTTGTGACAAAATTTCAATTATGGTCAGTTTTGTTCCTTTACGAGATTTCAATTACAGTCAATTTTCATTGTCAGTCAGTTTTGTTCCTTTACAAGATTTCAATTACAGTCAATTTTCATTGTCAGTCAGTTTTGTTCAGTTATGAGAGCTCAATACAGTATGCTTTGCTCTTTCATGAGATTTTAATGACAGTTGGTTTTGTACGGTTACAAGATTTCTATGATGGTCGGTTTTGTTTGGTTAGGAGATCTCAATGATGGTCAGTTTTAATTATGAGATTTCAATGATGATCAGTTTTGTTCAGTTATGAGATTTCAACAACGGTCGGTTGTGTTCCTTTGCAAAATTTCAATGATGGTTGGTTTGGTTCTTTTACAAGATTTTAATGACAGTCAGTTTTGTTCCTTTTACGAGATTTTAGATTTTTAAACCGATTCAAACTGTTGGTTTTGTTTTGTGACAAGATTTCAATGATTGTCAGTTTTTAATGACGGTCGGTTTTCTTCTGTTAGGAGATTTCAAAGACAGTTTTGTTTCATTACCAGTTTTGTTCCGTTATGAGATTTCAAAGACAGTCAGTTTTGTTTCGTTACCAGTTTTATTCCGTTATGAGATTTTAATGACAGTCGAGTTTAAAATGATTCAAACTGTTGGTTTTGTCTTGTGACAAAATTTCAATTATGGTCAGTTTTGTTCCTTTACGAGATTTCAATTACAGTCAATTTTCATTGTCAGTCAGTTTTGTTCCTTTACAAGATTTCAATTACAGTCAATTTTCATTGTCAGTCAGTTTTGTTCAGTTATGAGAGCTCAATACAGTATGCTTTGCTCTTTCATGAGATTTTAATGACAGTTGGTTTTGTACGGTTACAAGATTTCTATGATGGTCGGTTTTGTTTGGTTAGGAGATCTCAATGATGGTCAGTTTTAATTATGAGATTTCAATGATGATCAGTTTTGTTCAGTTATGAGATTTCAACAACGGTCGGTTGTGTTCCTTTGCAAAATTTCAATGATGGTTGGTTTGGTTCTTTTACAAGATTTTAATGACAGTCAGTTTTGTTCCTTTTACGAGATTTTAGATTTTTAAACCGATTCAAACTGTTGGTTTTGTTTTGTGACAAGATTTCAATGATTGTCAGTTTTTAATGACGGTCGGTTTTCTTCTGTTAGGAGATTTCAAAGACAGTTTTGTTTCATTACCAGTTTTGTTCCGTTATGAGATTTCAAAGACAGTCAGTTTTGTTTCGTTACCAGTTTTATTCCGTTATGAGATTTTAATGACAGTCGAGTTTAAAATGATTCAAACTGTTGGTTTTGTCTTGTGACAAAATTTCAACTATGGTCAGTTTTGTTCCTTTACGAGATTTCAATTACAGTCAATTTTCATTGTCAGTCAGTTTTGTTCCTTTACAAGATTTCAATTACAGTCAATTTTCATTGTCAGTCAGTTTTGTTCAGTTATGAGAGCTCAATACAGTATGCTTTGCTCTTTCATGAGATTTTAATGACAGTTGGTTTTGTACGGTTACAAGATTTCTATGATGGTCGGTTTTGTTTGGTTAGGAGATCTCAATGATGGTCAGTTTTAATTATGAGATTTCAATGATGATCAGTTTTGTTCAGTTATGAGATTTCAACAACGGTCGGTTGTGTTCCTTTGCAAAATTTCAATGATGGTTGGTTTGGTTCTTTTACAAGATTTTAATGACAGTCAGTTTTGTTCCTTTTACGAGATTTTAGATTTTTAAACCGATTCAAACTGTTGGTTTTGTTTTGTGACAAGATTTCAATGATGGTCAGTTTTCAGTGTCAGTTTTGATCCATTACTAGATTTCAATGACGGTCTGTTTTGTTCCATTATGAGATTTCAATGACGGTCGATTTTCAGCATCAGTTTTGTTCCATTACAAGATTTCCATGACAATCTGTTTTGTTCGGTTAAGAGATTTCAGTGACGGTTTTGTTTGAAGTTTTGTTCGATACTGTTTCCCCTGAATTATGTTGATTAAGGACAAGAAAATTGATAATTTGTCAAATTTGAATGACGTTTTAGTAATTTTTGATAAAATTGTGTTTTAAAACTCCGGGGTTGCGTTTCAGTATAAACAGACCAAAAAGGAGACTTTTGAAAACGCCATTTTCACACTTCCAGGTTTATGGCTTCAGGAATAGCTCATGCCGGGTAAAAGTTTTTCCAGTAACAGTGATAGATAGCCGAGCTTAAGAATCAGTTCGGGAATCAAAGTCTTTTTACGAATTAAATGTCATGAAAATTTTTGAACGGTCTTGGTGATTTATTGGTGAGACTACAGAGCTCTCATTAAGAGCTAAATTTAAGAACTAATTTGATTAGTATTGTTGCTGTTGCAACATTAATGCAAAGATGATAGTTGAATACAGTGTGGTGTTGGAAATTAATTATGTCTTAGTTTAATCATTTTAATTGGTCAGGATTAGTTATAACATATGCTTGAATATGCGGTATGTAATGCCATGAGATTAATAGCCTACATGCTACATATTTTTAAAACGTATTAAACTCATGACAATATTATGTATCTCTCACGACTTTATATCCCGCACTGAAGCATATTTTGGGAGGTTTTTTTTTTTTTTGTGAATAAATTATATAAATAATGTCCGTCGTATGGTGATATGAGCAGGGGAATTGCTGAATGAGTAGCTACGTAGCCTATACTGTATGACAGCTAGTGAAATAAAACCGCCCGCCGGTGAATTCGAGCAACAGTCTGCGTGGCCGTATAAGCTACAAACAAGTAGAAAATAATTTCTTTGTTGATTATATAATAGCAACTTGGAAAACAGACAAAACAGAAAAGGTAAGAAGCGATATTTGAGGAAAGAGCATATAAATCTAATATTAGTGACAGATTCTATACCATGTAAAAGTATCAGTTCTTTGCAATAAAAGTAAAGAAGCTATCTATACTTTATACTGACAGATACTATTTGCACCTCAGTATTTTTGTACATTAACAGGATGCAATAATATCATAGAGTATAAATGATTATATTTATTAAAATTATTAAATGGATGCTGCCTTATTGGAAGAATAAAAACCCACCCTACACCTTCCCCCAACCCTACACTGTAAAAAAATAAATCGTAAAAAAAATGGTCAATGACTGTCAGCTACGGCTGCCAAACAAAAACCTTAAAATTGAAGTAAAATATTCTAATTTAAATAAAGTGTAAAAAAATTTAACAGAAATTTTCATTAAAATTTTTCTACAGAAAAACACTGTTATTTTACAGGTATTCCCTGAATTATTACAATAAAACACCTTCACTGCAAAACAATTTTTTAAAAAAAGCAACGGCTGCCAATCAAAGTCTGTAAAATAAATGTAAAATATCCTAATTTAAATAAAGTGCAAAACACTCTTACAGCAAAAACGTTGTTTTATACATGTATCCTGAACTGTTACTAACAAAACACATTCACTGTAAAATGGGAATTTCTTGTATTTAACGAGAAAGACGAATTAATGCAACTATACGTTACTATCTCTGAAATAAAGCAACATGCAGTATTTTCTGGCTCATCCTGGACTGAAGCACAGGCTCTACTCTCCAGCACAATGGTGACCCACAAAACACACAATACAGAAACCCTTTAAATCCCAACAGAACATGAAACGCTAACAGATCTCTCAAGATCTCAGCATCTTCACTTATTACAATCCAGACTTTATTTCTTTTATACTAAAGTTCCTGTTGATAATTAACAGAGGTTTAGATGTTGATGTTTTATTGAATAAAATAAAAAGTTTGAAGTCACCATTCTGGTGGTCAGTGCTTGCTTTAGTTGGGCTCTTGACCCTTGACTCTTCAACGTTAGTTTTTTTTTCTGATTGTTTTAACTGTGTATTTCTGATACGTATCTGTTATAGCGCAAAAATTAAATAAATAAAATAAGCAAGAAAAATGTTGGCCACTTTTTAAGTGATAGTGTAGTTATCAGAAAGTGGTCTGATTCACAGATACCAGAGTCTGGTCTCTGACTAAATTGTTTAAAGTTAGTTGTAATCTCACATATTAATGCTACTGCAGTGCTGTAATACTATAAACAAGTTTATTGAATCATTGTGCAGAAAATGTTTTGTCAAGGTCATGCAGACTCACACAGACATCAAGAATCAGCGTATGAATCTCAACAATAGTGACAATAAAAAAAAAAAAACCCGTCATAATGTCACAAAACAAGCTACTAAAGTCACAAAAAAGCTTTGTTGATTGTCACCATCGTTGAGGTTCATATGTTGATTATTGATGTCTCACACACACAAAAAAAAAAAAAAAGCAAGCTGAAAACATTTTCTGTAAGTCATACATAGTCTGAGGTCATTACCGTGCCTATATAAGGTTATCGAGTGGTGTGTTTTATTTTCTGGTTCAGTCATCTGCAGATAACGTTACTGAGATTGTTTTATAAATAGTTATATTTGGAAGAAACCACTCAGAGACAATTTTCATGTGAACTACTTTATTAGGGGTGTTATTAATACATGTGATATTAGACTGTTTAATGTATAATTGTATTATTCTTTACTCATTATTTATTTATTGGTTTATTTATTGAACTATTTATTTATTATCTTATTTTATTCTTATTTTATTTTAATCTATTTATTGACATATTTATTGACATCTTGACTATTTATTGAACTACTTTCTGTGATAATAAAACATTGTAGTTTGTTATACTTACCCATACTTACCTGGTGTAGTGAGTTATACTTACCTGTATTGTTAAGTCCTTTAACATAGGTGTTTTTACAGCACCTATCTGACTACAGAAAAGGGAAAATTAAGGCTTAGCTTATGACTATTATAAATATCAGAGGTGTGTAATAATTTATAAACTTGTTGAGAGACATTACTAGAACGCGGCGCTCCACCCTAACAGAACGTGGGCGTGGTAAATCCTAAGAGGGTAGGGGGCGCTACACTGATAACAAGTGATAGTAAAGGCTTATATTGTTAGAAAATATTCTGTTCTTTTTAACATTTTATTCATCAGTGAATCCACAGCTTCCAAAAAATATTAAGCAGCACAACTGTTTCCAACACTGATAATAAATGCAGGCTTGATGAGCATATGAGACTTCTTTCAAAAACATTAAAAATAGTAATGAAAAAAAAAATGTAAGTGCTTCCATATAAGTTGTAAGAACTAAATAAAGTATTATATCATTTGTGATGTGAAACTAACTAACTAACTAACTACGTAGGGATTATTTTTGCCCCAGGGTTACACCCCTTATTTTCTAGGGTTTATTTTAACCCTTTATTCAGTACAGTTTATGGTGACTGCACTGGGGCGTTGGGCGGTATGTGATGTGCTGTATGGACTGTTTTACACCAAGGTTACACTCCTTATATTCTGGGGTTTTTGTTAACCCTTTATACAGTACAGCTTATTGCGACTATACTGGGGCGTTAGGACCCACTCAGGCCACAGGTTGATCAGACCCGCTGGCCTCTCTAACACCTCTTCCCTCAGCTACCCAGTCTCCCAGGAGGTCTCCCATCCAGATATAGACCGGGCTCAACCCCGCTTAGCTTCAGTGGGTGTGCAGGTGAAGCTTCAGGTTGACCGCTGCAGGGCTTCTGTTCTATTATTTTGGAATTTAAAATGGTTTCTGGTATGTCTGAGTTTTTGGGGTTACCATTGTGCTGGAGAGTAGAACCTGTGGTTAGGCTGAAGTACTTACAAACATGCATTATTTATAACACATATATGTAAAAACATAAAAGATTATGATTGGCTTTTTGATGAATGGTTTAGTACATGCAGGTGTGTTTGTGTTATTGTTAACTAAGTATATAAAACGCATATAATGTTAAAATTCACAAAATATAAATAGTGCTTTATAAATTGCTGCGTGTATATACATCAATGATCTCAAACTCAATTCCTGAAGAGCCACAGTCTTGTTCCAACCCTAATCAAACACACCTGATCCAGCTAATCAAGGTCTTCAGGATCACTAGAAACTTCCAAGCAGGTGTGAGTTGAAGCTAAACTCAAATTTTAGCCAGAGACCACTGGCTTATGTGTTCAATAAATTTATAAATATGCAGTACCAAATCTAATCACATGAATTAAATCTTTCAAGATCTCAGCAGAGGAGGATGAAACAACTCCACAAACAGCATTACCAGCTTTACTTTTGACTAAACATATTGACTTCATTTCAGTCACCATTATGGTGGTCTGTATTTGCTTTAGTTGGGCTCTTGACCTTTGACTCTTCAACATTAGTTTTTTTTTCTGATTGTTTTAACTGTGTATTTCTGATACGTATCTATTATAGCGAAAAAATTAAATAAATAAAATAAGCAAGAAAAGTGTTGGCCACTTTTTAAGTGATAGTGTAGTTATCAGAAAGTGGTCTGATTCACAGATACCAGAGTCTGGTCTCTGACTAAATTGTTTAAAGTTAGTTGTAATCTCACATATTAATGCTACTGCAGTGCTGTAATACTATAAACAAGTTTATTGAATCATTGTGCAGAAAATGTTTTGTCAAGGTCATGCAGACTCACACAGACATCAAGAATCAGCGTATGAATCTCAACAATAGTGACAATAAAAAAAAAAAAAACCCGTCATAATGTCACAAAACAAGCTACTAAAGTCACACAAAAGCTTTGTTGATTGTCACCATCGTTGAGGTTCATATGTTGATTATTGATGTCTCACAAAAAAAAAAAAAAAAAAAAAAAAAAGAGCAAGCTGAAAACATTTTCTGTAAGTCATACATAGTCTGAGGTCATTACCGTGCCTATATAAGGTTATCGAGTGGTGTGTTTTATTTTCTGGTTCAGTCATCTGCAGATAACGTTACTGAGATTGTTTTATAAATAGTTATATTTGGAAGAAACCACTCAGAGACAATTTTCATGTGAACTACTTTATTAGGGGTGTTATTAATACGTGTGATATTAGACTGTTTAATGTATAATTGTATTATTCTTTACTCATTATTTATTTATTGGTTTATTTATTGAACTATTTATTTATTATCTTATTTTATTCTTATTTTAATTTAATCTATTTATTGACATATTTATTGACATCTTGACTATTTATTGAACTACTTTCTGTGATAATAAAACATTGTAGTTTGTTATACTTACCCATACTTACCTGGTGTAGTGAGTTATACTTACCTGTATTGTTAAGTCCTTTAACATAGGTGTTTTTACAGCACCTATCTGACTACAGAAAAGGGAAAATTAAGGCTTAGCTTATGACTATTATAAATATCAGAGGTGTGTAATAATTTATAAACTTGTTGAGAGACATATTACTAGAACGCGGTGCTCCACCCTAACAGAACGTGGGCGTGGTAAATCCTAAGAGGGTAGGGGGCGCTACACTGATAACAAGTGATAGTAAAGGCTTATATTGTTAGAAAATATTCTGTTCTTTTTAACATTTTATTCATCAGTGAATACACAGCTTCCAAAAAATATTAAGCAGCACAACTGTTTCCAACACTGATAATAAATGCAGGCTTGATGAGCATATGAGACTTCTTTCAAAAACATTAAAAATAGTAATGAAAAAAAAAATGTAAGTGCTTCCATGTAAGTTGTAAGAACTAAATAAAGTATTATATCATTTGTGATGTGAAACTAACTAACTAACTAACTACGTAGGGATTATTTTTGCCCCAGGGTTACACCCCTTATTTTCTAGGGTTTATTTTAACCCTTTATTCAGTACAGTTTATGGTGACTGCACTGGGGCGTTGGGCGGTATGTGATGTGCTGTATGGACTGTTTTACACCAAGGTTACACTCCTTATATTCTGGGGTTTTTGTTAACCCTTTATACAGTACAGCTTATTGCGACTATACTGGGGCGTTAGGACCCACTCAGGCCACAGGTTGATCAGACCCGCTGGCCTCTCTAACACCTCTTCCCTCAGCTACCCAGTCTCCCAGGAGGTCTCCCATCCAGATATAGACCGGGCTCAACCCCGCTTAGCTTCAGTGGGTGTGCAGGTGAAGCTTCAGGTTGACCGCTGCAGGGCTTCTGTTCTATTATTTTGGAATTTAAAATGGTTTCTGGTATGTCTGAGTTTTTGGGGTTACCATTGTGCTGGAGAGTAGAACCTGTGGTTAGGCTGAAGTACTTACAAACATGCATTATTTATAACACATATATGTAAAAACATAAAAGATTATGATTGGCTTTTTGATGAATGGTTTAGTACATGCAGTTGTGTTATTGTTAACTAAGTATATAAAATGCATATAATGTTAAAATTCACAAAATATAAATAGTGCTTTATAAATTGCTGCGTGTATATACATCAATGATCTCAAACTCAATTCCTGAAGAGCCACAGTCTTGTTCCAACCCTAATCAAACACACCTGATCCAGCTAATCAAGGTCTTCAGGATTACTAGAAACTTCCAAGCAGGTGTGAGTTGAAGCTAAACTCAAATTTTAGCCAGAGACCACTGGCTTATGTGTTCAATAAATTTATAAATATGCAGTACCAAATCTTATCACATGAATTAAATCTTTCAAGATCTCAGCAGAGGAGGATGAAACAACTCCACAAACAGCATTACCAGCTTTACTTTTGACTAAACATATTGACTTCATTTCAGTCACCATTATGGTGGTCTGTATTTGCTTTAGTTGTGCAGTTTGACTCTTGATTTGTTAACATTAGTTGTGTTTTAGCTGCTCTGACTGTGCTTGTTGTAGAAAGAGAAGCTGATGATATTATCTGCTTGATAAAGATGCAATCATTGTATAACTATAGCTGGTGTCATCTAGGATTCATTCAAATTATATATTAGGAGTGAGGTGGATTTGTGACCAGTGTTTTTGAAATTTACAAATCTTGATCAGGTTGTCTCTGACGTGATACCCGTGATAGCCAATGAGAGTGAGCAAGCGTCACCTACTGGATGTTGTGTGCTTCTTTAGCTGAAACTTGGCAGCCACAAACATGCCACAAAAGTGTAGTATTTTTTCTATTTTGTTCTTCAGTGTAAAGCAGAATGCGCTCAAGGAGAGCCAGCTGACAACGGTGATTGTCCTTCATTTGTTTTTCTTCGTGAGATCTTGTGTCACTGTCTCATGGTCCGGCTGAATCATCTAGTGTGTGCGTTCAGAGGATTATAATGCTAAAAATCGGTTGAAACTTTCATTACGTCTGTGGTCTCCCACAGTTTTAAAATCGTTTAAGATTTGAAAATTGTCAAGTGTGTGCCATTATAATCAAAGTCCCTTTCTTTGAAACACCTCTCGGGTATGCAAGTGCAGCTCCTATCTCTTTGAATGGGGAAACATCAAATTCTCCAAAGCTGTTTGCCAAGCTTACGATTAAATTTCCTATTTGAAATCACCAATGAAATCTGACAACTGTCTCATAAGTTTTGTTTCTAAACGCTCAAATCATGACAAAAACGGCATTTTTCAGGCTGGATCAAGCTAATGCGCATGCGCAGTCTTAAGTGCGCGTCTCTATAGGACGTTTGCGTCTGACTGTGGCCCCATTTACACTAGTGCGTTTTTGTTTTAAAACGCATAAGTTTTGCTATGTTTAAACTATGCCAGCAGTTTTGAACCTCGAATACGGAGACTTTTGAAGACCCCGTTTTAGTTTGAAATCGCTGGGGTTGCGTTTTAGTATAAACGGACCAAAACAGAGATTTTTGAAAACAATGGCGTGGCTGCCCAAAAATTTTAAACAGAAACAAGATTATTTTTCTTACCCCATTGGCAGATAATTTGGTTTGTTTTCAGCAAAAACTCACTTCATTTTCATTTTTTTTTTTTTTTTTCAGAAAAAAAAAAAAAAATATCTTATCATTTTACTTTAGTAAAAGCATTTGGATTGAAGAATTTTTTAGATATTTATACTGGAAACAAGACAAAAATACTAAAAAATATATATATATATATATATATATATAATTTTTTTTTTTTTTTTTTTTTTTTTTTTGCAATGTATACATTTGAAGAGTTAATTTGCAAAAAACGATATATGCCATTTATTTAAAAAAAAAAAAAAAATATATATATATATATATATATATATATATATATATTCTCCACATATAGCACGTTTTGAACCCTAAATACGTTTTGTCAGAAAAGCCGGTATTGTCCACTGTCAAGGCATCGCGAGTTCACGCTTTACAGCTGAAACCGACAAGCGCCCTTGTTGTTTGTGTACAGAAACCAAGTACAGGTCTCTGTTACAGTAATAGGAGTTACCAGATCAGTGTGTGAGGCCATAAACAGAGGGGCGTTTTTGAAAGCGTTACCTGATTTGCCGACGTCAGACTGTGGGTAAGGTTAGGGGTGAGGTCGGGTGAAGGGGATCATTTTCAGTGCATGATTTATAAACACCCACCAGTTTGAAAACACCCAGAAATGCAGAAAACGCCCACTTTTGTTCCGCAGAGACCTCATACTCACAGAAACCGATAAGTCTGCTTTAACGAATCAGCGCGCAGTATTCAGGTCAGGTGACAAGGCTGCTATTCACTTCAGAAAGACGCGCTAGCTGAGGGGAGTTTCGTCAAGGCTGACTAAAACAATATAAACCCTGTGTTACTGCAATATAAGACCACGCTATATTGCAGAAATCCGTTAGAAGATTTATTTAAAAAAAAAAAAAAAAACATCCAAAAAGACATCAAGAATCAGCACATGAATCTCAACAATGGTGACAATCAAAAGTGTCGTGCCTTAATGCATACTGGAAACAATAGTACAAAACTCCCTGCAGCCCAGCATGCATCACAGCATGAATAAATTATGCAGCTGAATTGTCCTATTATTTTCTTTAATTCTAACTGTTTGCTTTTATTTTTTGCTGTTGTTTTGTTCTGTCTTTTAGTAGCTTTTTGTGATGTCCAGAGTTGATCTGATTGTCTCAATATTTTGTTGTCACCATTGTTGAGATTCATTGGCTGATTGCTCATATTTTTGTTTGTCATTATAGTTTGTTATTTATTGCTACTGATCTGTATCTTCAATCTTCTAACTCAGGGGTTTCTAAACACTGCATGTTTTCTTAATCAAACAGACCTGAAATGGGTGTGTCAAACAAAGGCAAATGTGCAGTTGTGGGGAGGCTCCAGGAATGTGTTCTAACTTATTTCTGCAATACAGTGTGATCTCATGTTGTAGTGAAACTGAGTTTGTAGTTTAAATATATTATGGCACAATACAATTGTTACATTCAAATGACATCAGTGATCCAGGCTGTTTCACAATTATTATAAAACAATCAATAACTAAAAATCACCATCTGATCTCACACACTGTCACAGCAGCCAGAGAAAACAAACATAAGAGTTAAGAGCCCAACTAATGGAAACACCAATCACCATTATGGTGACTTCAAATTAAACAAACATGAGTGTTAAACTTCTGTTAATTCTCAATAAGTTGTGTAGATGAATGACAGAAATAAAGTCAATCTGGTTAGTAATATGTGAAGCTGTAATGCTGTTTGTGGAGTTGTTTAATCCCCCTCTGCTGAGATCTGGAGAGATTTAATGTCTTCTTTTATCTTCAGTTAATTTTATCTAAGGCTGTGGCTGAAATCAGCTCTAGCTCTTGTGTTTCTGTTTCTCTTTTTTTCTGTTCTCTTCTTTCCTTCAGCAATTCTGCTTGTTAACGCTAAGATTATTCTATAAATAATATATAAAGATTTTGTGGCTCAGATAAGGTCTAGTTCTGGTTTATTTCTTTGCTTTTGACTGACGTGGCATTGCTATGACCTGCTTGTGGCTCAGATCTGGCAAACAGGAGCGATCTGCCCAAGTGCCATCATTTCACACCACATGTGGCCCAGATCATCATACCACGCATGGCAATTGTGGGCCGGATTTGGGCCTACACAAAGTTGCTATCTGGGCAAGTACCACTTTTAGTGTGTAAGCAATTTTAAAAAACTGTAATCAAACATTGTAGAAAGAATAGAGTTGAATGAATTAGGTGTTTTCTCATATAATTTATTATTTCATTAAAGTAACAAACACATATACAAAATAAATTAACATAAAATCTTTACAAAGACAAGACAATGATTGAAAGCAAAAGTACAAAAATGCAAAATAGAAACTTAGGCATAAACTTAGGTTTAAATTAATAGGAAACATCTGGCAAAAGAAATAAACATTCATTAGAAAAACCCCACTGAAGAAAATTTGATTTTATGTCATTTAACATAAGAACCAATGACACATATTTCCCCATATCATTCGAGGAAGAAAACACACTGCTTAATACGCAATACAAAACTGGAGCAAAATCTTTCCATTTGGTCTTAAGTACATAGTTTGATCATATTCCTGACTGTGTTCTGCTTCCCTCCTTTCTCTTTTTTATATTTTTATTTTTTATTAAAACACCTGTTGCTAGTAACATCCTGACAAATAAACAAAGGTGATATTCTCATCCTTATGAGATAAAAAAAAAAGTTGTTGTTTTCATCAGTCTTATACAAAACCCAGAGTTTGAATAGAAAGCACCCAACCTTAATGCTCTTCAGTTTAACTTACTTCATTCTCTTTCAATAGAGGTATTTCCTTACTTAGTTCTCTTTGTATAGAGTTATTTTTCACTTCTTTATCTTTTTATAAAGATATCAGTTCTCTTCATATAGAGTTCTGTAACCTAAGTCTGTTTCAGCGCTTGTGTCTGTCTTCATATGGAAACAGATTCACAGAGCCCAGCACACAGTAGTGTGAGTGTTTGTTTCTTTTAGTTTTTGGTTTACACAGTCTTCCACCTATACAGATGGCAAAGGTCCAATCCCTTATTCAGCTAATACATACTTCATTCATTCGTTCATTCATGTGTTCATTCATTCATTCATAAAAATTAAGACAAAAGCAAGTGCTACATCCAAATTCTCATCCCTGCTTGTGAGTTTGTGTGTCCGTGTACATGCTCGCGTGTCTACATCAGTGTATGCATGTGTTTTGTGTGTTGTGATTTACACACGTACATGTGTAAAGGTCTCATCTAAGCCCTCCTCCGGCACTCCACAGGAAGTCCTGCCCAGCAGGCAGTGTGTGAGAGGCCGCCAATGAGACTCGGCCCTCAGTGTTGCTGGGTTTCACCTGACTGAAGTCTCGGTCATAGGGATAGTGCTGCCTGTCTAAATTATTAACCGTCTCCAAATCATTAAACACAGAATCACACAGCTGCTGTCTGCGCAGTCTATGCCTCCTCCTCCTGATCACCACCAGTCCCACACACACTCCCAAAAACACAGCCAGCACACCTAACACACATGACACCGCCACCGCTGAAGGCGAGGTCTTCCCAACCCGGGGGGCCATCATCTCCAGACCTCCCTGCACAGGAAACTCACAGGTTGGACCCATGAACCCAGGCACACACTGACACACTGGACCTGAGAAGTGTGTGTAGCACGTTCCCCCGTGAAGGCATGGGTTCGTGAGACAAGCGTCTGCTCTGAGGCTGCAGTTTTTACCAGTAAATCCTAGAGTACAGCTGCAGGTGTAGTCATTAATGCCATCTTGGCAGGTTCCGGCATTTTGACATGGATAGCGGGCACAGTCGTCGATGTTTGTCTCACAGCGAGGGCCGGTGAAACCAGGGCGACAGCGACACAGAGCACTAGCACCCAGATCCACACAATCACCACCTACAACAAAAAGAGAGAGGAGGTTAAATATGAGTAGGTTTAGAAGAGAGGAACATAAGAGGTACTGTAACAGTAGTACATATGTGTGTGGTTGTGTAAAAATGTTTAGAACTGAAGTTTATTCTTTTCCATACAATGAAAGTGAATGATGACCAGAGCTGTCAAGTGAACTTAATTTTTTTTTTTTCCATAAAACTTGTATGTGTTCAGAAGACTTAAGGTGATGATACACGGGACAACTTTTTGAGCAATGTTGCCGGGTAATTTTGCTGAGTGATGTTGCTAGGGGAATTTCCCATTGAGAATGTGCAACAAATTTCTATCTGGATACTTTAGATCGAAATTTGTTTTCCATTCTCAATGGGAAAGTGCCCAAGCAACATCGCTCGGCAAAATTGCCCTGCAACATTGCTTAGAAAGTTACCCAGTGTATCATCACCTTTAGTGTATGTGTCATATGTAATATCTTTTTACTTTTTGAAGCTTGCGAGGCTGTGGTCGCCATCCACTTTCATTGTATGAGTAGCATAAGCATTCTTCAAAACTTCTTTTGTGTTCCACAAAAGAAAGAAATCTAACATGAGGGTTAGTAAATGGTGACAATATTTTGTTCAGTGTTTTGTTGACAGTTCTGTTTTTGCATTGTTCGCAATCAACACAAAAACTCACCGTTGGCACATGGTTTGTGGCTGCAGCGGTCCAGTCTCTTCTCACAGTTGGATCCGGTAAAGGCTGGGGGGCAGCGGCAGACGTAGCCACCGGTGAATTTCTCCTCACACGTCCCTCCGTTAAAGCAGGGATCATCCGCGCATGTCATCGCAATAATCTCACAGTTCTTCCCATAGAATCCCTGAGGACATGTGCAGGAGTAATCGTTCTCCAAATCCTGCAAAGAAAAAGAGAAAAATACATCTATTTGCAAAGCATAAACACTAAAAGAATTTAGGTATCAAATAATTTTTGATCTCCACAATCCATTGTGCACATAAAGCACATCTGAGCATATTTACTTAAATAAATAACTATGTGTATGTGATTTAGGATATTTATATTGCCTTTTTAAATAAAATACATTAACTCTAAGTGTGTAAATGTTTGTTTCTGAACAAAAATGTAACATGCTGCATCTACTAAAATTGCATGTCACATAAAATGTAGTATGTATGTATGTATATATATATATATATATATATATATATATATATATATATATAGATGACTATGTTTTATTAACAAGTGAGTGTAGACTTACGTTGCAACTGCCACCATTCTTGCAGGGGTTGCAGTCACACTCATTAATCTCCAGCTCACAGTTTGTGCCCCCATATCCTGGCCGGCAGGTGCAAGTGTAGCTGCCCTGTCCAGTGTTGGTGCAGGTGGCGCCATTAGCACAGGGTTTGTGGTTTGTGCAGTAGTTGAGGTCCTGGTTACAAAAGAGGCCTCCCCAGCCCTCCTTACACACACACTGCCACGGCTGTGAGCAGGTCCCATGCAGGCATCCTGGGTAATGCACACACTCGCTGCAGGATGGCCCCTGCCATCCCAGACGACACTTACACTCACCGGGTGACTCGCAGTAACCGTGACGCTCGCTGCAGTCCGAAGAGCAGATGGCTGTGGGAGGAGACAGAGAGGGGGGTAAGCACACCACACACACACCACGCCCCCCGGAGAGGGCAGATGAATGGGTGTGTTAAGTGTTGGGGCCAGCAGCTGGTGAGCTGACAGAGGTAATGCACTCTTTTGTATTTTGAGCTGCGGCAAGCGTGCACACACACTAACACACACACACACAGAACGACCCTCTAGCATGTATCTGTTCGGGTTTCTTTGTTAGACTGAACAAAAGAAATGCAGAAGCTCTGAAGGAGAAGCTCAACTTCCATCAGACACACATGCACACAAAGATATGAGAGATAAGGGGGATGTAATGCTGCTGCTCAGGTTCCATCACACACAAACCACAATAGCACATAAATACGGAGTGATCAAGAAAGAGATAGAACTGCTTCTTTTCAGAGACCCAGACATACTATCCCAAAGGACTGTACAGACCTCTAGCCATCTGACACACACATAGGTGGTAGGTTACTCACGATCAGAGCAGTAGTCTCCATGCCATCCCTCCAGACATTCCCTGTTCCCGTTCTCATCGCAGGTGTAGTGTCCCAGCGTGTCGTCACGGGGACGACAGTAATCCGAACACGCCTCGCCATAGTAAAACTCATCACAAAAAACGTGATATGAGTAACGGAGCTCGCTCTGATCACCAAAATGAACATCCTGAGACCAGTCTTCCCCGATCGCCAAGCGCCTTCGTGTTGCTAAACGACTGATCAGGTTGTTTTGATTCTCTGTTGTGGAAAATTGAAGGAATATTTAAGCTTGAAAAAGCAGTGAATAAGTTAATTACATTAAAAAAACTCTTAATTTAGTAATGCATCATGTCTGTATCTTTGCTTTGCATTAAATTTCTACAGAATCTCTGAAAAAGGGCAACTCACCTGTGTAATCATGATGCTCTTTGGGAGACTCTGCATTCCATGCCTCAATAATAAGAGAAAATGTCCCCTGAGAAAACAAGACCAAGAAAAACTTAATAACTTTCACTCAAACTGAGAAGCATTCTCCTTTGTCTTTCATTGACTTTCACTTATAGGCCTATTTGTTATGAAATGACTTTTTCAGTCTTGTTTTCTGCATGGACATACATGTTAAAGTGTTTAGTTAAACTTAAGGGCACCTGAATAAAATAATAATTTTACAGTAATACAAAAATGTAGGCTGCATTTGTTTTATTAATCATTTCCTCAGATCAGCTTAATAATTACACCATTAAATAATGGAATATTGTTTGCTAGAGTTAATCTAGTGTATAATGTTACAAATGTCAAGGAACTTTACCGGCCACTTGAAGTGGAAAGGCACCCGGATGGCTGCGCTGCCGGCTATAGAGCTCTGGTCCGCTCGCAGGACACTCGTCTGCCCGGTTCCGAAGGTGCACGGAGGTTCGGCGGAGATGACGTCCTCAGAATGCTTGAGACAAATCCTGAAAAAGATGTTGCAGTCTCGCGTCCTCCTGCAGAAGCGCCGTGTCGTGCTGAACGAGTGAACTTTCAGTTCAAATACACCCGATGAAACCACCTGTTCAAGAACAGAGAAAGGCTATATATGACTTCTATATTTTGTTTAAAAAATAAACAATGCGCTACCTAGGAGACAAATATTCATAGTATAAAGTCACATTAAAGAGAAAATGAAAATATGAATGAAGTATAAGCCTTGAACTGGCTCCTTACCAACTGCAAAAGCGACACAGACAGCAGGCAGTACAAAGACAGATGCGCCATCTCGCTCACTTAATCCTAAACTTTATTACAATAACGCGCATGTATCTTCATCCGAAGCTTTAAAGTGTTTCGAGTTAAAGAAAGGAAAAAACAGTTAGATGTCCTTGTACGAAATCTTCGGCACGTCCATGAAAGTCCACTGTCTTCAGAGAAAAAGCACACTCGTCGTCTCCGTTCTTCAGCGCGCGCGGCTTCACTTCATTGAATGCCTTGATGAATGGACACCGTTATATACGTCTTGCCCCCCTTCACGTGACGTCAGAGGGGACATATGGCATAATATTGGCCTGATTAAATTGATCTGCTGCGTGTGGCAGTGGTGTTGATGGAGTTAAAGTTGAAGTTAGCCATACTGTCTGTATCAAAACAGGGATTTTTTTTCAGTCATGTTGAGCAGATGGGAACAGGAGCATGAAAACTTGATGAATATTTCTTTATTTTGTGAAATAATAAAATTCAGCAAACAGGCGCGTGTGTCAGTCGAATTTCAGAATTAGTTTATTATTCGCACTAGCTGACTTGAACTATAATTAGCCAATGCATAGAACAGCCTACTGTAGACGATCTGTAGGCTAACTAGTGATTTAGATTTGTTTACTTAAAGTTTGGCCTAGCAGGTAGAATATGCTTTATATGAATTTAAAAAAGCAAACAGACATGCTGCTTTACACTATTCTATTATTCGTTGTACCAAAAATTCTATTAGGTGCAATTTTGCCATTTCATGCTATTACATCCCACAGAATGCGAGCACGAATTGTAGTTATGATCTTTAATAAAAGAAGTTTGTTCGAAAATAAAACGTACAGGACCAAAGTCTAAAACACTGCAAATATTTTGACAAATGTTTTAACAATGAAAAAACAATTTCATTTATTTATTTATTTTTATATTAAACATAGGCCAAAATAACAGTTATTTCTGTTTTATTAAATTATTATGCTATTTAGTAAAAATATATTTATCCTACTGTTGTTTCTATGGTTCCTGAGTGGTATAGTGTATAGGCTACTTTTACATCGAGCGCACGTTTCAGTTTTTAATTATTTCCTCTGCACCCAAACACACACACACACACACACACACTCAACCTTGGACTGTGTGTTCGCTCTGGCGCGTGCGGGCAGGGGGAGGCCGTAATGTGTGTGTGTGTGTGTGTCTTTTGTTGTGCAGTATGCAGAGACGCGCAGGCTGCTCTGGAGGATGGGTGGGGAAATATCATGATGACGCTTTTGTGTGGGTCAGCTCCAACAGCTGTATGTTAACATGCGGCACATGGTCACTTATTGTCCGCCACAAACCGCCCGAACTCACCCAACCGGCATCTGTTGCGGTCGGTAAAACGCTTGCAGCCGTTCCACTCATATAACGTATAATATTTTATTAGCCATGCCTGTTCATTATTTTCCACAGTATGTCTGTGATTAATATGAAAGTAAAGAATATCGAATAGTAAAGAATATTGTAGCTACAGGCTAATGTCATTCAGTGTTATGCGAACTGAATTTCCTTTTCTTTTCTTTTTTTATACCTTTATTCAGCAGAAGTTGTGACGTGTGGTTGTGTGTCATGCTCACGAGCTGTTGTTATGGTAATGAGTGGCGCGTGCCTCAGAACCCTTTCATTAAGCCATAACCACAATGCATCACTTATAATGTCTTTTAAAATACCTCATAAATAATGTCTCAAAGACCGCAGATATAAGTGTAAATAAATCTAGAAAGTGTGTCAGGAAACATTAGTTACTTAACACTGTAAGCTAACAAAATCACTTCATTAAACCAAGCTTTTATATATGCTATGTATGTATTATGTATAGGCTAACTTATGAAGTTTGCTGTTACTGATGCTGGGGACAAAGACCCAATTTATGCCACACACATGTGTTGTATCAGCTGTATTGGCAGAGATAAGCTCATGTTGAGGGTAAGAGGGCAGATGACCAGGTGAGGAAAAACAACAAGCTTGAGATATAGAATGGCTGTGTCAATGATATTCTGCACTTGATACAACAAAAGTTTTCAGTAGCCTATGTGGAGAATATCTTTAAGTTAACGATGGCCTAATGGTCAAGGAATGGAGCATCTAACTTAAAGGTAGACTTTAATATCAAGCTGTTGATGATGAGCAAAAGTGCAATTCAACAATTAAATATCCTAATGTGCTGTTAGTCACTATATAAAACATATTCACTGAAAAGCATCAAAAGCATTTGTTCAGTGTTTTTTATTTTTTTATTTTTTTTTAATTCAAGTAAAACAACTAAAATCATACAGAATTGAAACAGAAACATTGTGGCTATTGCATGCAAGATGGTTTAATCCTTAAATGAAAGCTTTGCAAGTGCTAACAGTTAAGGTTCAGTTAAAAGCAATTGACACATGGTCTGGGCTAAAGGCTGTTAGCAGGATTTAGCTTTTTGAGAGCCCTGACATCTGCACAGACGAGAGAAAGACAAGCACTTATCCAAAGAGAGAATCTCAATATAGCATTCAGAGGTACTTAACTGAAGAATTAAGGTAAACAAGGCAATAAAACAGTAAACACTTTCTTCAGAAAACAGTGAAATGAGAAAAAAAGTGTTCACACACAGTTTAACAGTTACTATTTTCTTATTGTATTCTTAAAAACAATACTTAAAACTTAAATGGATTGTTCTAAAAACGAAAATTCTGTCATTTTTTACTCACCCTCATGAGTTGTTTTTGCTGTTGTTTGTTTATGTCCATATAATGTAAGTCAATGGTCACCAAAACTGTTTGGTTCCCTACATTTAAAATATCTTCTTTTGTGTTCTGTGGAAGAAAAAAAGTCATACAGGTTTGAATCGATACCACTGTGAGTAAATGATGACAGAATTTTAATTTTTGGGTGAAGTATCCCTTTAATGGATTCTGTGTCACCTTACTTGACCCGTAACAGATGAAATATGAAAAAAGGACCTTCCTGGATGTAGACTGTTTTACAATTGTAGTTTGATGTACAAAATCGTCAATGATCTTGCACTTTCACCCCTAAAGGCATTTTTCTCTTTATGTACTGATAATATAAGACAAACAAGAGCTTCTTCAAGAGGTGACTGTGAAGCACATTTTAGAGTAACTGATTTTGGTCGATCAGCTTTTTCTGTAAGAGCATTTGAAAAAATGGTTAAAGATGAGTCAGGTTTGCGATCATTGAATATATAATGTAATGTTGAATTTTTTTTTTCTGTTTTAGTTTATACTGTTAAGTGATGGGTTGTATGTTATATATTTTGTATTTGTGGGGGTATTTTATTGTGTTTGTCTTGTACTTATGGGGGGATCTTATTGTAGGCATATATATTCTTATATTGATATTTTAGTCTACTCCTGCCCAGGGAACGCAGATGAAATTTAGCTTTGTAGCTAATTCTGGGGCAGCTTTTTATTGTCCATTGTCTATTGTCCCTGTCAAATAAAGAATAAAATAAAATAAAATAAACTGTCTATGATATTGCCTGATTTTGAAGTGTTTTCATAAATGTTTGTCAGTAAGAAGTTAAGGAACACCCGTGAAATTGATATACTGTATGTATTTTCCTCTTTATTCTGTCATGACGTAGTATTTTTTACTTAACATATTTATAATATATATATTATATTGTATTTACTATTTGAATTTGATATATTTATATTTCTGTTATTGTTGTTTTTTTTAGTTTACCATGTATTAATCAATGTGAAGTGTCTCTGGTATGAGGACAGGTGGTTTTAGGGATAGTGAGTGAAAATGTCATAATTTTGAAAAAAATAATGAGAAAATCCAATGAAATCGTAAATCTGTGTCAAGAATATTTTAGTGATAATTTCTGATTATTTTCACCATGGAAATGTTGCTGTTTTATAATGGCAAGTAAAATTGCGGGGCATGTTTCGACCTATTTCTCAAGAACCAGTGACTGATCAAAAGTGGATGAATTTTAATATTATTATGCAAATGTTTCTTAAACTTAATACAATAGTAAGGCATCTGTTAATCTCGTTATCAGTGTAAGAGAATGGTTCTGTGTTTGTATCTGTGTTTGCAGTGAATTATTGCATGTGTGTGTGTGTTGACTCATTGTCTGTGTGATGCAGATGGGCAATGACTGATTTGTGTCTTGTAACGTGGCTGTTGGGGGATGGTGGTCCCTTGAGGTGGGACACAAGCGTGGCAGGAGCATGGGAACCCCAGAACACCCTTCACTCCACATACATATATCCATATTTATGACCCCACACCCAGACACCTCAAATCTCACATATGTGCAAGCAAACAGGCCTGCAAAAAGGGATATACACAAAGACTTTCCTCTCAGTCATTTTTAGTCACTGTCCAGTACCTCAAGCAGCATTAGTTTCATCTCAATTAAGATGATTTCTATAATTAATTAAAAAATGTCAGCAAACCATTCACAAACAAAATGAGCTTGCACATTCATACACATAAACAGACTGATGTCCATTCCTCACAATCCTCAGACTTAAGATATTCGACTGTACACACATACAACTTCATACATTCATTTACTCACATTGTCATATCCTCATTCGAGCCTATAGATGACACCCGACCCAGGATTTCCACACACCTCATGACATCTGCTCACCCTGGAGACCAGCTCCCGACAAACACACACACACACACGGTTCATCTGCCTACATTAGTGACCCACACCGGACCAGCATCCTGAGGACACACACTCTCTAACTGCATCTGTTGGGCCTTGAGCCCTTTGGGACCACAGACCAGTCTTTCACACACACTCGCAATTACATACGCGCACAAAATCTGCTGGCCTTGAGGGAAGTACTGACCTTTGCTCAATAGTCAAACTATGTAAATGTGTGTAGGATCGGAGTTGCTGCGTTCATGTGAAAATGACAGGAATAATCTCACAGAAACAGATCACACTGGAAAATACATTAAGACAGAGGAGTGGTCTTGTGTTCAGTGCAAGTCCTCATGGGAGATTCGATTTTGAGTCTTGCTTGGTTCATGTTCTCAACCTATTCCCTTGTCTCTTTCTACATCTGGGTCTATTAAAAAGAAATCCCAGTTCCAAAAAAAAAACAAAAAAAAAAAACATAAAATGTAAAAAATGAATATTTAGTTTTTACCTATTAAATACAAACTATAGAATAATAATAAAAAAATTATTTAATATTTATTTTGGAGCTTTTAATTTTTTTTTCCCAAGATGTGAACATTTAATTCAGATTAAAATAATAAATAAAATAATTTTCTTAACAACAACAAACACAAACCTGTAGGTGAATGTGAAAAAATTAATATTAATAAGTGTTAGACATTACATGTCAGAACAGGTGCACAGAACACACCGCAACTTCACAGCCAGCCACACGCCTGGCTCATGCAGCTGAATAGAGGGGATTGACACGGGCCCAACCATGAAGCTCTGAACCTCTGAGGAGGAAAAGAGGGCCTCACAGCAGAGGTAGCGTTATGTTATTAGAGAACCCAGAGTGACAGATGTAGGATAAAAGAGAGGGCAGGAGAATCAGCAGGGGTGAAAGAGAGAGAAGAAAAGGTGAAGAGGTCAGCAGACCAACAGAAGAAGGGGAGGAAAGACAGAGTTGTACTTGAAAAAAAGAAGGATCGATAAATCTATTCGCTGTTGCTTCACAGTCTGCCTCTTTTGTTCCAGATGGCAGCTGATGTGTGGCAGGTTCTACAGAGAAATCACATCGAAATATGTATACAGTACCATTTGGGGGTGGTAAAATTTTTAAAAATCTGGCATATTTTTATAATTTAAAATATGTTTTCTATTTTAAAATATTTAAAGATTTTCAGCATAATTACTCCAGTCTTCAGTGTCACGTGATCCTTCATATTTTATTATTATTATCAATATTGAAAACAGTTGTGCTGCATAAATTTTTTTGTGGAAACCGTGTTTTTGTTTTTGATAAACAAAGTAAAAAAAACATCATTTATTTGAAATAGGATTTTTTTTTAACATTATAAATGTCTTTACTGTCATCTTTGATCAATTTAATGTTCTTTCTGAATACATTTCTTTCAGAAAGAGAAATCTCTTTCTGACCCAATACTTTTGAACGTATGTATACACCACCGTATACATACACAAAATCACAAAAACAGTTATTTAGTCCTGGAAAATGGCTTTTCGGTGTTTTTCCCCCCTCAAACAAAAAAGGTTTAAAAAAAAATCAGCTTTAACATGAAACTGAAAGTTTAATATTTCAAGCTTGAACAGATAATCCAGTAATGTATCTTATCTATCTGCCAAATAACAAAATAGAAGCAAGACAACTAAACCTGTTTTCAAATAACCAAATGTCAAAAAAAAAAAAAAAAAAAAGTTTAATGTAACCTAAACCAAAGACAAAATCTGTTATTGTGTATCTGGTGCGCCGCCCGGTGTAGATTGCCTATATGATAAATGACCGATACATTATACAGACATATTCACAATCTGCAGACAGCCACAATAAAGTACTTTTTTTTCAGCAGAGGTCCCTAAACCACACAATAGGGCTACCAGCTGCCGTCTTACACATGCACAAAGCATTCCCCAACTACAGCTCTACATCAGCACACACCCACACCCAACACCGCTCTGCATCAGAAACACACACACACACAAACCAGCATCTGTTTAAGCTGAACTCTTCAGCCCTGGAGAGCTGGAGAACAATACTTGAGCTCTAATCACATCCTGCCCGAAACTTACAGTGAGAAGCTAAGTGTCCATGTCAGAATCTCAGTACAAGTACACACACAAACATGTACGTGTCCACAAAAAGACTATAAGATCAGCAGAACTTGAAATAAACACTAGTCAAATCATTCAGTTAAAATTTATTGAAATATCTTGCTCACTTACGGAGCCGTTTTCATTCAGAAACCAAACATACATACACATGAAACTCACACTGCTGGAAAACCCAATGATTTTGAAGAAACACATGCAGTAAAATAAGCATTTGAGGAATACACTGTGTAAATTAAAATACACACTGCCCTCTAGTGACAAAACAACAGCATTAACTTGAAATATGAGCTTAAAGTAAGAAACTTAGTTCCTGAAAATGTCATTTGTCCCACATTTTTAAATCAGTGAACACAGCATAAAAAATAAAAAATAAACATAAATGTAAAAAGTTCCACTGGAAGAGAATGTCCTAAAAGACAATATGAGATCTATTTTAATGAGATTCAGATGCCTTCTTTTACACCAGAAAAATGTTAGGTCTTCTTAAACACCATTAAATGGGACTGCAAGTTAATAACAGTTAATATTACAGAAGTATCGTCACTCACAGAGCTGTAATAAATATGAAACATACGTGTTCGTGAGTAAATTAAACGCGCTCCTTACAGCAGCATTCAGATGATAAACTCGCTACAAATAAAATAAAGGTCAATGGTCACCAAAACGGTTACCAACATTATATCTTTATGTTCCGCTGAACAAATAAAGTCATGCAGGTTTGGAACGACATGAAGTTGATTAAATGATGACAGAATTTTCATTTTTGGGTGAAATATATCTTTAACTCATCGACAGATGTTGCATAAAAGCATGTAATAAAGTAGGTCCTGTGAATCTCCCAACAACAGGTTAATCTCAACAATTCCTGTGTGATGATGTTGTGAATGAAAAAAAAAAAGAAGTAATATTTTTTTGTGGAAGATCATATTACTATAGGCACAAACAAAATCCCTTTGCATGGTTTTAGCTAACATTTTTGGAGTGGTCATCACTAAAACAAAAACCCTAAGTGTGCCCTATTGATTTACAGAGACCAGATACAAATGTTAACATGTTCGTATTTTTGAAAACTACAAAAGCATCTTTTCAAATAATTGTCTTTGTCCTTGCGCTTAATCACAGTATTTTGACATCTTGACATTGCGCCCTCTGATGGTCACAAATGTTCCAGTGAAAAGTTGTCTCTGTCTATATCGCATGATTTTTGTCTGACTGCAGTTTCTTATCAACAACCGGTCACACTCTGTGATGTTTGTTGGTCATCATTTGATTGCTAAACACAAATTTCACAACGCAGGTTTGCCATTGACCTTTTCATGTAGTATCGTTAGCGCGCCAGTGGCAAATTCTCGCAACACCTGTACGGTATCCCTCTGTAGCTGCAATGATTCGCATGCAAACTCCTGTTGCGTCTCTGCTAGCTGCTGCACTGACTCTGCAAGAAGCTCAATCGAGCGGGAGACCGTGCCCAGAAGAGCGTTAGTGGCGTGCTGCTCCTGCACGCTAAGGCTTGCGTTGTGTGCTAATTGCTCACGTGAACTGTCTGGCTCTGCCCCTGAGAAAGCTGAGGGTCTTTTAGTAGAGGTGGTGGCTGTGGAGGAGACGTGTCCAATATTGCCTCTAGCTGCAATTCCGTCCTCTTCAGAGTAAGAGTTACTGACAGATGCCATAGAGGATGATGGGAAGAGGTCACGGTTGTCTTCATCTGAGTCTATGTGGGATTCAGGATCTGTGATCAAACAAGCAAACAGACTTTTAAAACAAAGTTAAACATCATATGATCACAAGTTTTTGGTTTTGATACTCTTTTTTTTTTTTTTTCTTGAACACATGGGATTTAAACATTATGAACAAATTGTGTTATATTCAGACATTTTACAGACATTAAATTCAGCTTGGATGGTATAATACACTACTTTAATAAAAAAAAAAGTAAACTGACCCCAAACATTTAAAGAAATTAATATTCTCCAATGATGCATTAAATTTATCAAAAATTACAGTAAAGATATTTATAATGTAACAAAAGATTTCTATTTCAAATAAATGCTGTTCTTTTCAACTTTCTATTTATCAAATAATTATGAGAAAATGCATCATGGATTTCCACAAAAATATTAAGGAGCACAAAGGTTTACATTGATAATACTAATAAATGTTCTTGAGCACCAAATCAGCATATTAGAAAGTTTTCTGAAGGGTCATGTGACACTGAAGACTGGAGTAATGATGCTTTATCATCACAGGAATAAATTACATTTTAAAAAATATTCAAATAGAACTTTCTGATTTTAAAGTTATTCTAAATTGTGATGATATTTCACAATTTACTATTTTACTATTTTTATTGTATTTGAGCACTGAGCATAAGAGACTTCTTTCAAAAACATTGAAAAAACTTACTGTCCCGACTCCAAACTTTTAAACAGTAGGTTTTGAAAACACAGCTGATTAATTATTGATATCAAATATGTCAATATTTAAAGTGCATTAAAATTCTTGCACTGAACTTTCACTGATAATGGATCTCTGGTTTGCACAAAGCCACACTGCAGTGCTAAATAGAGTACCTCAGGGATGACGTGTTTTTGTAGGCAAAACCCGGAAGCGAGTTAGCATTTTAGGACTTCCGGTTCCATCGCCCTAAAGTCTATGGGTTTTTTGAATGGGTTTTTGCTAAATCACCTGAAATAAGGTCTGTGGTTAACAAAGCCTCTAAATATTTTAACGTTTCGATCTATGACAAAAACACACCAGTTATAACCGGCTTGTGATTTTTTTTAACCCTTTATTGTGTCTTAAAAACAGCGGTTGCTAACAAACTGCTAAAAGGGACTACTTCCTTTGCCGGGGACTTTAGACGTCTTCATGACAAACAAGACATTTGGACAGCATTTATCATGAAAAAGTGGATAAGTATTCATACACAGCGCAGATCATAATCAGCGAGCATGTTTTTAAATAAAGTTTGAGGAAGCTTGGTGGTGGTGACGTTGATCCGCAACCATGGTGTGCTGTAGTCCGTTTATAACCTACTGTTAGCTTTTTATATCTGACGACTATATTTAGGCTTCAAAATGTATAAATGTTGTGTTAACTTGTAAAGATTATCTTGATAGACAAAATGTGTAAGTGTCATAACCCTTTGTTAAACACAGAGCTTATTTTTTTGCGATTTTCCAAAAGTCTATGGGAAAAATGCATAGGCTTTCGATCGAGGGAACCTGTACGCCGCTAACTTCCGGGTTGGCCTACAAAAACACGTCATCCCTGAGGTACTCTATGGGGCAGTCGTGGCCTAATGGTTAGAGAGTCAGACTGGTAACCTGAAGCTTGCGGGTTCTATTCTCAATACCGGCAGGAAATGACTAACGTGCCCTTAAGCAAGGTACCCAACCCCCAATCGCTCCCCAGGCACCACAGCAAAATGGCTTAATATGGTCCAACTTGAGTATTTTCAGTTTACTTACCTCCAGTTTTGGATCCGTCATACTGTAATTGCATCTCACTTGCAACCCCAGCTCCACTTGTAGTAGCAGGCATTCCTCCCACATCCATTCCTCCACTCGGGGAACTGTTGACCGACCCCATCCCCACAAACCCCCCATCCTCCTCTTCCTCATCCTCACACACAGGCTCTTGTTCGTCATGACTGCGAGCTCTGGACCGCTGTGTAGCTTCCCACGGTTTCTTGTCCAGTTCAAGGATGGACTCCACAATGACTTCCATCGGGGACAGTTCAATATTGGATCGTGCCAATCGCTGGGACACTGTAGCACCGGTCCGCAGAGCAGCCAGTTTGCGCTTTGTGTCGCATTTGAGATCGGACCATTTTTTGATCACCTCCATGATCTCTCTGTCACACTCTCCAATCTCATTAACACGCGCCGTGATCTCTGCCCATTTCCTGCGCTTCACGTCGGAGGGAACGCCTGCGTTAAACTTACCTAAGAACAGACACAGAGAAGTATCGGAACATTTTATTTATTTTCAGTTTATCAGTTTTATGGGGACATGAATCATAACTGGTGGTTGTCTGAACAGAGTAAACTCAGTTTATAAGACTGCTAACTTGCTAAGAAAGGTTTTGCTTGTCAAACAGGGATAAACTCACCCACAACAATGTGGCGATTTTTCCGCACTTCATCCAGCAGGATGTGCACTTCACTGAAGGAGAAACGTGCTTTTCTCCTTTTGAAGCGCACCATGTTGTCTTGATTGAGGTAGAGCGAAGACACAGACATTTTTACGGCAGAACGATTCTCTCACTCCAATTAGGGGTAGTCTGTGTTAAGTATAGAAATGACCATTTAAAAAAACAAAAAACAAAAAAACAACAACTAAGTAATCCTGATGATTTGAATCATTGCTCCGACAAAGTTTTCAACAGTATTTACTGTTAAAAAAAAAAAATGTCATTTGTCATTCAAACTTATTTGTTTATACAGAACCCTGCCATTTAATTCACTTTACAAACCGAATTGCACCAAGATTAACCTGTTCACACAGACATTTGGGTGAAATCTTGTCGCTTTCATTTTCTCACAAAATGTGTATTTTCTGGTCACTCAATATGAGGCAACCATTAGAAACAAAAATATTTTATTACAAATATGGACAAATGTTGCATTCGTTTCAAACTGATTTGAAGAGCAGCTATGCTAATTATTCTTTTTTGGTTTCCTGTTTCTACCTCAGGATATTACTGCCATATGGACATTATTTTGACAGTGAGAAATAATCTACAACCTCCTAACATTTTCTTTACAATTTGTGTGACAAAGTTGACATAACATGGCTATGACACTGAAAACATAAGCAATTGTTAAAATACACTATAAACACTATAAAACTAAGAACTTATGGAAAATTAAATATGGAAAGAGGCCTCAGCTTTTTATTTCCTTCTGTTAGGAAATAGTAGCAACGCTTCTTTAAAGATAGAAATTTGTGTTTTTCTTAAGATTAACATATTTTAATCAATATCAGGTATTGAGTTATGTGGTATGAGGAGAGGTGACTTCAGGGATCATTTTAGGGATGATTGCGTAATTTTGCTAAATTAAATTGTACATTCATGTTAAAGCATTCTATTGATCACCAATAATGGCAGGTAAAGTTATGAGACATGGGACGAAACATGTCTCACAAATCAGTGAGTGAACGTCAGCGACCGTCACCATGAGAGCGAAATGTTTTACATGAATTGCTCATATCAGTAATTCACTTGATTTCCAACTACAAGATGGTCTTAACCATAGGGTCTTAACACATGATGAATGTGCCGGAAGGAAGAGCAACTAAAACACCGGCTCATTCATTCATTCACTCACTCGCTCCACACGCACGAGCCCATGTTTCCATCGAGGTGTAGTTAGAACTGTAGTTACATAAATACATTACGATCACGCGTTCTCTCTTTGTGCCGTGCGGAAGCGCCGTCCTGGTAAAGCAAATGGACTAAACCAAACACAAACATCCCCAAGCAGCACACAACTGTTGTCGAGCAAACATAATTCATCTTCCTCTACAGAGAATCTTATTTTTATCATAACGAAACAAAACGCTTGGATGCGGAAGGACATTTCGCCCCCATTTTCTTTTTACCTACATCATCACTGTCTAGCTATTCAAGCTAGCTCACGTTAGCTATTTTACACGATATGTGGGATCACATTCACGTTGTCAGTTAGTTTGTAAACTCTTTAAACGCTGTAAGCATATAAAAGTACTTTAAGACAGCAAAACCGTGAAAAATACCTCAGACTGGTCAAATGTAATCAATATTTTGCGTTGCGCCCAGATATCCAGAAACTTCGTAGAAAGCAGCGTATGCGCTGCGCATGCGTATTTGCTAGCCTGTTCTCCGTGGCGTAGACGGGTGGGTGCAGTTACCAGGTCTGACCACTCCTGTGTCAGTGGCGCTGGTGCTCACCACCTAACCCCAACCAGTTCAGTACACACGCTTTAGCTAAAGCTGACGGCAATGTCCCATTAGCTAAAATTTTCGCGTTTATGTGAATACGTTTGTTTTATTTATAGCATTTGGAGTTAATACGTTGGTCAGATATATAATATATAGAAACATACAAAATATTACTGCATCAAAACACATCAATGATCAAATGAATCAATAAACAAACTGTTGATGAAAACAAAGGTATCACTATCATTTTTTATTCAATATAAAATTGTATTTGACACCAGATTTTCATAATAAATTCGTGGCAATATTTTTATCTCTTCGATCCCCCATTGGTTTCATGCAAAATTGGCAACTGACAACACTTATATGCAAAACAGTTGTGCATATTTGTAACTGAAACTAGACTCTTCATAAAGGCATATTTGTTAATTTTGACACATCTTATAATTTTCTTTCTTTGGTTAGTTTTCTGTAGCACAGTGCTACTAATGGACTAAATGCACTAAAAATGGTAAAAGTAAAAAAAAAAAAAAAAAAAGCACAGAGAAAGAAAATGGCATAGCCGAGTGACCCACATAACCCCAGTGGTTGAAAAGCTCCATGCTGGTGTTTCTCTAGAATTAGTGCTATACTGTGTGAAAAACAAGAGATGGAGCTGTGTAAAGCATAAAGTCATTATTGCATATAATTGATAGTTTTTGACGTCATCGCAGACCTTCACATCACTCAGGAGTACATTGTCAGCTGCAGCCACTGTGAAGAGACAAAATTTCATTTATAATAATATATTACAGAACCTTTTATCCTCAGTAAATCTGATACTATTTGATAGTATTTGTAACATTGTGTCATTAAGTTGTAAAGATATTCAAATTCTCTTACCTCCTGAACATTGACCTTGATTGTGCCATCATTGTCTTTGTCAAGAGTCTTGAAGGCACCTGTTGTGAACAAATATGATACAAATAAGTATCTTTAACACTTCATTAACTAAAGAATCATTTCATTTATTCTGTATAAAATTCAATACACACAGCTCAAAGGGGTCCTATAATAAAAAAATAAATAAATAAATACACAAAACCACTGTAACTTTCAGTCCAAAACGACCATTTACCGAAAGTCAGTGAAAAATACCTTATTTTGAAATTGTTAGCTCTGAGACTGAGACATCATATATACATACTGAAGCAATTAACAAAATGGCTGAATTTTCCAATAGCCTACAGGGGGAGCAACAAGTAACCGAACTGAATAAATTTGATAAAATACCTTTAATCCCTCAACAGCTGCTCATAAAGATTTTTTTAAAATGGACTGACGAACAATGTTCCCACCCTGCAAAAACTCTTTACCAGAATATATTATATTATATCCTTTCACAAAAGCTGAGTAACATGGGTTTACAGGTTAATAAGCTGGTATAAGCAGGTATAAGTGAGGAAGGTCTCAATGAAAACAGAACACAAGTGGTCACAGGAGACGCATTTGAAACTCATCTTAGTACAAGGTTTAAACAGTAACTGACAACACTAATATGCAAAACAGTTGTTTTGCATATTAGTTTTGCGTCTTGGCTGACCACTTGTGATCGGATCACCAAAAACGCATCTTAATACTGGGTGGAAACAGGCCTTCTCTCTCTCGCTTGCTCGATTTCCGGGATATTGTGAATAATTTGCAGGTGTTAGGAAGCTGCTATCAAAATACTGGGAGACTTCCGGAACTTCCAGAAAAGGTGGGATGCTTGTTATTGTGCTGACATGTTCCAGTAGCCTTCAGGTTACACCACACTCATGTTTTGATATTTGCTATTGCTAGTTAGAGACGTGGTATTGGGGGGAGGGGGAATTCTTATTATAGAAAGCATTTTATTGGACAAACATTTGTAGTGCCTGTGTGTGCAAGCTGAGTCATCATCCAACTCAAGCAGTCCACTAACACATGACTTCAAAGCAGAAGTGGACTAAAGGATATGAAACCTATATAAAGTACCTGCATACCTTAAAAGTAAACATCAAATTTGCCTCATAGCAGCCATTTTATTTAACGGCTACTAAACAAGCCATCTTTCAAATTAGGAAAAACAAGGCAAAGTAAGTGTTTACATTTTCAGACCACGTTACTCCCTTGTTTCCTCCTCATTTCCTGTACTCACTCTAATCTGTGTAGTACTAGATCTATTTTTAATATATATATATATATATATATATATATTTTTTTTTTAGAGTTTTGAAGTTATCTTAACAAACACAAAGGTATAAAACAGTGACCAATCTAAGACAACAAGGACACACATTTACACAAAACACAGAGGAAAAAAAACAAACAAACAAACAAAACATCTGGATTGCCTCAGTCAGCAAATATATACAAAATAATTATTGAGAATATAAATATAACTGACAATATTCACAGCTGTTTTGTAAATCAGTTATATCACCATAGGGGAAGAATATAAGACTTATACAAGTTAAAAATAAATAAATAAATAAAAGGAGAGGATTACAGAGTATATTATTGTTAAACATCCAAAAGTCTCAAGAGAGGTCCCCATGTGGCTTCAAATCTCACTACTACTAGATCTATTAAACACTGAAATAAACTATTTCACTCAGCTAAACCTATTTAAAAAGTATTTTTTCCTTTATTATCAACTTACGGCACATGGCATCAAGTCTCACAAGGCATCCGATGTAATTGTCAAAATCCATGTTTCCACTCTCATCGCTATATCTGCGAATAATCATCTGAAAGAGTTGATCATTCAATGGGAAACCTGACGGGGGCACAAGAGATAGAAGATGATACAGAGGATGAACATACAGTTCAAATGTGATAACCACAATATATTAAAGACAAGTTTGCCAATTTTAACCAGCTTCGTATTGTTACAATGCCGGTAGTATATGTAACTGAACAATGTATACTCTTTCTCAATGTTAGCTGCAACCTACTCTCCTAGTTTATTTGTCAGCAGAAGCAGACTTTTGACAGCTCCAGGGCTATTGTTAAAATTACAGGTCCACATTTTGTATTACCACATTTTGTATTATCGAATTCAGTGCATTATGGGTGTTGAAGTTTCTTTTTGGCAAAAGGGAACACCACAGCCCTATTTTGTTTTTTATAGTCATGAAGCACCATTTTTGTTTTTTTTAATTGCCTATCTACTGCATAGACAGCAAAGTTTTATTAAAAACCCATCTTGTCAGTGGTGAATTACCCCTTTAACATCATTGAAAACAGAGCTATTGTGCCAGCCTTGTTCAGGGACCAGCTCCCACTGGACTGAAACTAGCACATGACTAATATTGTCCAAGATGATTTTTTTACTCCAAACAATTCCATGCAGTCTTATAATCAATACAATATACATCCTGAACCCCTAAATAATCCATTAACTGGGGTTTGTTAATGATATCATTACAGATGTGGATGATGTAAATCCACAGTGGGTGTTTACCTGCAGCTCTGAAGGCAGCTGGAAGCTCATCTGCTCCAATAGTTCCTGAGTGATCCCTGTCATAACTCTTATAAACTGCCTATAAAACAGACAGTGGCTTATGTTAACTTGGTTCTCTTGTTTTTTTGTTAAAACATGTAAATCTTGAATCGGCAACACGAATAGATCAAACACAACAACGTACAAATACACAGCTTAGTTAAACCAAATCTCTAGTTTAAAATCACAAAGACAGATCTTCAAGCTATTGTTACATCCTCTACTCACCTGCCATTTCTTGATGTTGTTCCAGAGGTGTTTAAACTCATGGAAGCCCAATTTACCTGTGCTGTCACTCTGGATCACATTGTCAAGATCAAACACCATCAAAAATCTCAACATCAGCTTAAAGATTTTTTATACATATTTGGTATTGGTTGTTGGAGCCAATAGCCTCGTAGGCAGCACACCGGCATGTAGGCGACCCGAGTTTGAGTACTGGCTTTCCCAATTCCCGCTTTATATTACCTTTAATTATCAATCATAATTAATATCTATCTTTCATACTGTACATTATAATGTTGTGATGCCTAAATTCACTTGTAGCATCTAAAATAATTGATTTTGTGTTTTATTTTTAGTTAAGACAAAATTATGTATCCATTTACAGCCATTATCATCATTATCGTCTTATCAGTATCACTTAGAATTATTGTAATAGATTTTCCAATCAAATCAGCTCAAAAATTTGGTTTGTATGAAAGCAAGTGTTCAGGGTCAAATGAGGAAGGATACATCCATGACAGCCACCATACTTCTACATGACTCAATAGTAAAGCCATCTGTCTTCAGATCACCATCTGCAATAACATACAAGGCAGAGAGAATCAGCATTACACAGCAGCAGACATCAGGCACACACATACCCACACATACCACTCACGTTTGGAGATGATTCTGTTAAGGATGTTCATCAGTTCATTGGGACTTACTTCCATGTCCTGAAACAAAAGGAAATGTTTAAGACAGCCAGTATTTATTGTATGTCTCTGTGTATATATATATGAATATTTGTTTGTGTAATACTAACATCGCCAGCGAGCTGCTGGAACACTCTACGGAACTGCTTCTCTTCCTCAGACTCATTGGCCTCAGCATAAGCCAGCGGTCTGCGGGGTGGGGGCTGGATAGGGATGTTAATAGTATCAGCATCTCAAATGCTTTATAGGCACATTTGCATTGGAAATGAATATTGCAAGAACTCTCAATCATTCATATTTTGAATAAGCTATCAGAGACACGCTGTACAGTGTCTTTATGATACAGACAATACTTTAATGAATTTTTAGTAGTTGGATTTATTTACAAAAACATCAAAAAAAGCATTTGGCAAAGAATAAATTACATTGGATATAGCTCTTCAAAAGTCTAAATGGTGTTTCTCTATCCCGGTTTTTCAGCAAGCAACAAATAGGTGACACTCCATAATCTTTTGGGAAATTGATACATTAATCAATCTAGAAAGTCAACAGAGAATTAAGCAGTCAACTTGTGGATAAACAGATCTTTTGATTCACAGATTTTTTATTCAATTTGATATTCAAACATAATCAAAAAATTATTAAATCAAATTATGAATACAAAAATGTAGCAATTAATATAGAAAAAAATCAAAACAAATAGCTATTTTTTAATATGCGATTACAAAGTGAATGAAAAATCCAATTTCTCAATTTGTCTATTGCCCGATTATTGGTTTCTCAACAAAACATTGCATTATTTAATAATTATTTCAATATCTGTAATTGCCTAAATGAAAATATTTAATATTAATATATGTATTCTAATATGTACTTTAAATTTTGCATCTACATTTTTTATTAACTGATTATTTTTTAAATTGATTATTTATCAGATTGCACATTTTTTTAATCTATTTATCCACATGCTGACAATTGATTGTTTGATTGATTTACTGACTTTCAATTAATTGATCAACTTCTTAGTTAACGGATTTATTAATTACCCAAATGATTATTGAGTGCCACAATTGAGCCCCAAATATATTACTGCTTTCCATTCATAATTCAATTTTCAAAGATTTCTGTAGAAATAATAAAGATATTTTTTATTATTGAGTGTAAACATCAAACATATGGGCACTACACTACTCAACATTGCAGGATTCCATTGGCTTATTATTGAAACAGGTCAGAGATGACTGACAACAACCACTTCAGTGGATCACTTCAGTATAACATCACTGAAAGCTCCTGTTACTCACAGGATCTGAAGGCACAAACTGGCCGGGGTCGATGTTGCTGTGGAAACAGGACGAGAAGGCATAATTATGCTTTCAAATCGACGACACATACACAAGAAATCACAGCTGTATAAGTACATGTTGTATTAGTATTTCCATCTTATTAATGAACAAATATTACTAAAACCAAAGCAATACTACTGATCCAAATTCTATAAAATAAGATAGCGGAAGCAGAACAGTCTGCGTTTACGGAACGTATATATATTTTTCTCCCCGCAAGTACCTTTGATTTGAATCAAAAAGCATCAAAAAATCAGGAAGAAAGACAAAGTTACAAGACTTTGTCCTTAACATTTTTTATAAAAGAATGAACTACAATCCCACAAAGCACTTAAATGAATTAACATGGCAGTGAATATAAAACCTTTGATTTATAGTCATTAGATATGTTAAACAATAATATATTTTAAGAAAGGTCAGAAAGAGTCATTTAGCCTCTCTTCCATTCTTAAGCATTAATGCCCTGTTTCACAGACAAGGCTTAAGCCTAGTCCCAGAATAAAAGGTTTCAAAGTACTAATAGGAAAGCTATAAAGAATATTAGTTGTGTGTTTATTTTTGGATTTTATTTATTTACTTTTCCTTTATTTTATTTTCTTTGTGGTTTGAAGCATAATATTAATAATAATAATAATAATAATAATAATAAAGTGAGATTTCAGCCTCAGAGGCTGGCTTATGTACAGATATAGAGAAATACTGTAGTAAAATATTGCCTCACCTGACCACATCAATAATGCCTCCAAGGAGTTTCTTGGCTAGGAACATCTTGTGGCACAAATGGTTCACTCACTTTCAGAGAGGAAGAAGATATAACGTAGAATAACGTCTCTGAATTGTTATGCAATATATAGTCACTTAAATCACCAAACCAAACTTAAATCCGTTAGTATACACATATTATTAATAGCAACACAAACTACATTAAAACATGTTTGTTGAAAGGTTTAATACAGAAATATGAGCACACAGGGGGGGAAATATTGGAACAACTGCGGACACACCCACTACAAGTATTTCCCCCTTCCATCCAACACCCAAGCTAAAAAAAAAAATAAAAAAAAAAATCACACATTTACCAAGCGAAGTATGTATAAAATGACGTTTAAATACTCAACCGTTTGCAATAGAGTGAGAGTTTAGATGCAATTCAGGGGCGTTTTCAACTTGGCAAATAGCTTTAAATAAGGAGGATACGTTTGTTTTTTAACTTTTTTTTCGTCAGCAGATATCTTCTCCTGGTAACAGTATTTGTTAGTCCTCTTTAAAAACATAATAATGCTTGGCAATTAAATAATCATCTGGGCAACAAAGCATGAGTGTGTTTTTAGATGCTCAGCTAAATTTGGAAGACAGTAAAACATGCTAGCACGCTAAACAAGCTACCCAACATGAATCCGCATTGACCAAGTAAAACCCGCAAGTAACTTAAATTTACTGGACAATATTTTTGCTAGTACACGTGTAAGAATATTTTTAATTAGCTGTTACACACGTAGAAATAATACACTCACCAGTAAAGAGTAGGAGGTAAATGTAAATTGCCGTCTGTCACACAGCAGTACAGTGCGCATCTGACAGGATACGCGGATTCCAAGAAAAGTTACGCAAACGGCGTAGTGTCAGAGTGAAACAAGTACAGGTCTCTGCTGGACAAGTAATAGGAGTTACCAGATCAGTGGGCGAGGCCATGAACAGAGGGGCGTTTTTGAGAGTTACCTGATTTGCCCACGTCAGATGTGGGGTCGGCTGAAGGACATCATTTTCATTGCATGATTTATAAACACCCACCAGTTTGAAAACACCCATAAATACAGAAACGCCCACTTTGTTCCGCAGACCTCTCATACTCAAACACAATCCACATTCAAAACGAGCGACACGCAAACGTCGTAAAGAAAGACCATCCCATATTTCCAAGTATTGTAGGAGGGGAAGATGCAAAACCTGACCGACTAGTTCTAGTTTGCATGTTAGAACGGTAAAGGATTATAAAAAAAGAGTAATAAATAAACAAATAACAATACTACAACAGTCAGCAAATACAGCAAAAATCCTTATTTATTTAGTTGTAAAATAGCCATTTGTTTAACTTTTCACTGAAAATGGTCAATGTAGATGCTTTTGTACAAGATTAGACAACACTGTAGACCTTTCAGCCTTCAGAGGACAAGTATTTCAAAGGCTGCTGCATAAACGTCACCCAGTAAGGTATCTACAGTGAGATATCCTTATAGACATGTACAATAATATATTGTAGCCACTTTTGTGCATTACATTTAGACACTTTGCTTTGGGGGTGTAAACATGTATAACCTGTTGGTCTAGTTCAAAGTTCAATCAAGTCTGATTGTGTCACTTCTTGCCAAGCAACAGATTGGCCCGGACGACTTTGGGAACGTGGCGGATGGTAAGGGAGACTCTGGTGCTACGGGGCAGGGCGTCGCCCACTTGAGCACCCGTTGATGAGAGATTTACCACATGCTCTGACAAAATATCCTCAGAAACTCCTTGAATACCATGCAGATAACACTTGTACATATCATCCTGGAGAATCAGTAGACTTTTTCGTTGTACCAACAGCGATAGCATGTAGCGGCTTTCTTCTGTTTGAGGAACTTCAGACTGCAGGGAGAGGATGAGAACATTAAGAGACTGCTGTTCGATAGTTAGATTGTTTGTGTGAGTCTGTCTGCTGCTACCTCAGTCTGACAAACAGGCTTGTAGAAATCTAGAACTGTATGAGAACCCAAACTGATAGTTGTTACTGTGGGGTGATACAGTGGTCCATCCTCATGAGGCTGCGGGAGAGAAGGTTGAAAGGGAAAAAAGGTGGGTTAAAAATGATAACTACAGGAAATTAAAAGGAAAGGTACTTCTCCTCACCATAATTCCCTCCCCAGGCTGGTATTCATTTACAAGCACATGATTAGCTGTCTTTCCAGCAAAAGCTCCAAGGGCAGATATTTTCTCTGTGTACTTTAGCAGCCAATCAGGGAGTTTTTCAGCAAGCATTCCTTTGGGATTTGGCAATCCACCTGTAACAGGGAGAAAAAAAAAAAAAAAAAAAAAATCAATCAATAATTTTTTTTTCAAATATCCCATAATCTTTTTTGATGTCATCAAACAGAAATAAGATAATGTATATCTAGGGTTGGGAACCGAGAACTGGTTCTCATCCGGAACCAGTAGCCTAGTGTTTTTTGAAAAGAACCGTAACCGTGCAAGTTTTCTAAGTTTCGGTTCCGAAAACGGCTCTGGTGTGATGGGTGAGCGTATACTTTAATAGAGTCATCTCACATCATGAATATTATAGCAATGAATAATTAATGAATTATTAATGAATTATAACATAAGTATACAAAAGTTTATTATTCAGATAGAGACGCTGATGTTTATGTATAAAAAATTACCTTCTGAAAGTAACTGGACTTCAAATAACGACTGTATCGATTGCATTGTTACGCCACTAGGTGGCAACAAATTTACTGTTAAAATGTGTCTATCATTGAATCATTCTTTCAGAAACAAATCTTTATGAATCCAACTTACTAAAATATTGTTTCACCTGTCTGAATCTTACATGTGTGTTCAAGCATCTTATCTAATTTGTGGTAACACGTTACAATAAGGTTAATTTATGAACTAACCATGAGTGATACATTTGTTACTGTATTTGTTAATCTTTGTCAATGTTAGTTAATAAAAATCCAGCCGTTCATAGTTTGTTCATGTTACTTCACAGTGCATTAACTAATGTTAACAAATACAACTCTTGATTTTAATAATGTATTAGTAAATGTTGAAATTAACATTAACAAAGATTAATAAATGCTGTAGAAATGCAGTTCATTATTAGTTCATGTTAATGTAGTTAACTTATGTTAACTAATGAACCTTATTGTAAAGTGTTAGCAAATTTGTTGAGATTAACAGTCCGTTAAATTCATTTTACAAGAATAATAAAGACAAAAAGGACTGTTTGATTCGAGTATTGTGCATTTTTCCCTTACTACTATTTTTTATTAGTGGTTTAATTATTTTAATGGAACTGGAACATTTCTCACGATTCCTAACCCTAAGTATATCTGACTATAGTGATTAACCCTATAAAGTTTATTGTATCATATTTCTAAGGTGGTCTCTAAATTATTAACATGATCAAAGATTTGCTGAAAATCCTGTTGCGCACAATATACTACATGCCTTTTGCCCTCTGATTGATACTTCATACTTTTTTTAGAAAGTAAAAGGCCTATTAGTATAATTATTAAAATTTCCAATTTTAGTTCATGGTACATGTGCCTTTTTGCTGTAAAATCTGCAATGATTTTTTTTATAAAGTAAACATAAGAATAACTTTTATATTGTTAGTAATATTTCAAAGTGAACATTTACTAGACTGAAGCAACTTGGGTGTATTTCTGTGTCCATACATACTTTTTTAGAAAAATGTTAAAATGGTTTTGTCCCCAATATTTTAAACTACAGAGATTTGATAATAAAAATAAGCATTTAAATATCATCTTACTAATACATATTATTAGGAGATATTTATATGTATTGGTCTGCTATTCTGTTGAAAAAAATCTCATTTATTTACATTACAATCAATCAGAATTTTATCTTTTGCAGTTTGCTAAGTTTGCTCTGGGTCTCTGAATAAAATTGACTCCATATATTTCATTATACTATAAGGTTCATAAAAGCCTGATGTATCAAATATGATACAAAATATTAAACACATAAGCAATTTTTTGTTGTTGTTGCTTAATATATATTAATCTTCAGGTTCAGTAATAAACTGTTCCATTTTTAAATGCTTATGTAGCGTGTCAAACATAGCCTGTTAATACTGACCCCAGTTCTGTAGCCTCCTTCCTGACAATTGTGTCCACTTGGGCTTAGGAGCTCTGTATACCTTACAAAAGAGACAGGTCAGAGTGTAGATTACTGATGTTATGTGTAGATAGTAGGATTACAACCATTTAAACGTCCTACCTGCTGCAACAGATACTCCTCCTCAGTCTCCGTTATAAAATTTGGAAAGTAATAAATAGTTGGAGGAGCCTAAGTGTCAACATTAAGTACATTAGAATTAAAAACAATAATATACGTTTATTCAAACATTAAACATTCAAACATTATGACAAACCTCAACGCTTACCTCTTTCACAATGTATTTTTCCAGGTCAGTAGCAATGTTACATGGATTTGCCATCGTTCATGTGAATATTTAACCATCACAGATTTATTGGCAATGCAAGAAACTGACTGTCATTACACTCACGAGTCTCGAAACAAACATTCTTTAAAAGCAACTACATCTATAAGATGACAAACATAAAAAAATAACTTAATTTATGTTTACAGTGGCATTTAAGTTCTAAATCACTGAACTGTTGCTGAATGAGCAGGAAGGATTGTTCACTGAAGTGTTTGGTATGCTTGAAGTTTTCCTCGTGTACTCTCTGGTAAAACACGTGACTTACCGTCGCCGTCTAGAGGTTCGGAGCGGGAGTGCGCATTACAGAGGGCGCTGTGACTATTGAAACGAGTCGTCAGGAATGTAGCCTACGCATAAAGCATAAATATCAATAGAAGACCATGATGTTTTAGCGCAGGAAGTACACGAACGCCTCCAAAACACTAAAGACAGAAAAAAATATTAATTTACAAAAACAAATACATTTGTTTATAAAATCAGATAGCCAAAGATGGTTTGCTAGTAAGTGGTAAAAGAATCCTAAAACACTTGCATTTGTGTTTATAACTACAGGGACTACCTTTCTCCCCCATTCCAGCTGAAATACCCCCTCCTTCTCTATGTCTTTTTTTCTCTTTCCCATCTTTTTCTTCCAACTCCCAATTTGAGCCTGCAGCGCTGCAGCTCTGGTTTCCATAGCAACGGCAGAGCAAGAGCCACATCTTGAATCAGCCATGGTTTCCTTCATTAATAGTTATTGATCAGGTGTGATAATGCTAACAACATCAACTCCAGGAGCACAGTGCGGGACTGCATAAGCCTTCATCACTCTTGACCACTGGAAGCAGAGAGAGAAATAGACCAGCATGTAAATGTGGAAACTGGCCACTGCAGTGTTTGTTGCATAAACAGAGCAAGACCAACAACTGTGAAACACATAATGTAAATTTGAAGCATAATAAATATCATGTACTCCTTGTCTTTAATCCATAGTACGTTTGTATTGCTCAGAGCTTCATGCAGCATTAGAAATGCTTACAGTACACAACTGTTCTGATGGTATGAATCATTCTGACAAAGCAGTATGATTGGGTGTTCGTGTTGTAATATGCATTTACCAGGTTGTAGTATTGCGGTTTTTAGGGAGTTTGGGTTGCCAGGGTTACGCAGAAATAGTGATGAAATCGTGACAGGAATACGCCTGTTTTCTGACACACTCTCCTCAAAGCCACGCTCCACACAAAGTTGTCGCCTTGACAACATGATTTAATGATGAGATCCTCCCCTACAACTATCTTCGAAAAACAGACACATCTATAGGAGAAAGCAGCAAACAGAGCTACAGTAATCTCACAGATTACTTCAGTACATCCTTCTCCTATGATCAGACAAGACACTGTTCTGCCATTTGAAAAGGGGAAGGCGGCTTGATTGTATTGCGCACATTTTGCCATAACGGTCTGTTTTCATGCATTTCTGATGTCCTTGAATGTCGATGAAGGTGACAGAGCATCTCATTGGTTTAAATAAGTCTCATTTACAGCCGAGCTCTCCAGATGAAACTGGACTGCTAATGGCACTAATGTTACAAATAATTTATTTTCTATTATTATTGTGATCTTGTACACTGCGCTTTAGACTCCTATAATCGGTGTTGCATAAATAATGTTTTATTATTCACAGATATTTAGTACTACTAATAAAGATGTCTTTGAGATTTGAAGATGCTGTAATGCTGCACTGAGCTTTCCTGGGTTGCTGCTACAACGTACACGCTTGATGTGTGTCTAATGAAGTACGGTATGACATAAAATAGTATGTGACATGTTTTGTACTGCCAATAATCATGTCTTATCTGCAGTGCTGCCTCTGTATTTGTGTCTGTGTAAGCATGTAAAATGTTGGACAGTAGTAAATTTTAAAAACTGCCACAATGCAGACAGCACACTGAATTAAAGGGTTAGTTCACCCAAAAATGAAAATAATGTCATTTATTACTCACACTCATGGCGTTCCACACCCGTAAGACCTTCGTTAATCTTCGGAATGCAAATTAAGATATTTTTGTTGAAATCCGAGGGCTCAGTGAGGCCTGCATAGCCAGCAATGACATTTCCTCTCTCAAGATCCATTAATGTACTAAAAACATATTTAAATCAGTTTATGTGAGTACAGTGGTTCAATATTAATATTATAAAGCGACGAGAATATTTTTGGTGTGCCAAAAAGAACGAAATAACGACTTATATAGTGATGGCTGATTTCAAAACACTGTTTCATGAAGCTTCAGAGCATTATGAATCAGCGTGTCGAATCAGCGGTTCGGAGCACCAAAGTTATTTCAGCAGTTTGGCGGTTTGACACGCGACCCGAATCATGATTCGACACGCTCCGAAGCTTCATGAAACAGTGTTTTGAAATCAGCCATCACTATATAAGTCGTTATTTTGCTTTTTTTTGTCGCTTTATAATATTAATATTGAACCACTGTACTCACATGAACTGATTTAAATATGTTTTTAGTACATTAATGGATCTTGAGAGAGGAAATGTCATTGCTGGCTATGCAGGCCTCACTGAGCCATCGGATTTCAACAAAAATATTTTAATTTGTGTTCCGAAGATTAACGAAGGTCTTACGGGTGTGGAACGGAATGACAGGTAAGTAATTAATGACATTTTTGGGTGAACTAACCCTTTAAGGCGAGAGTGTGAGTGTGACTGTATAGTTTCAAAGGCTTTACCCATCAGAGCTTTGGAGGGTTAAAGTCATAAGTTGCGTCCCAAATGACGCACTATACACTATGCACTTATACACTATGCACTTATGCACTATGTACTTATGCACTATGTACTCATCCATGTAGTGTATGAATTTTAGAAGTTTATTTGTCAGCAACATAATTAAAGCTGCGACAGTTGAGAGCATGAAGTGTCCAACATTCCACACTTTATTTTTTACGTTAATTTAGTGCATCAACCGGGTACTTAAAGTGCACTTTTTCTTTTTGGAATTTTCTGTGTGAACGCACTACCCGCACTATTTATAAAAACCGTCATAGAATAGTACATAAGTACGCGAATTAGGACACACCTATAGTGTTTTGACTTTCTGTATGGCTGCCATGATTGTTCTCCCTTTTAAAGTACCCTACGAAGGCATCATTTATGCTGTTTAGAATGGCTCCTGCCCCTATAGCGTTAAATTTTGTTTCCCACCATTATTGATGTACAGGACCTTTTCCCAACATATGGCATATCAATGTTTAAATATTTATATATAGATGATGTTGTTGCATCCTTTCAACAGCTCTTAGATACGTTTTCAATGCCCAACATTTTTTTTTTTCCTGGTATTTGCAGGTTCGTAGTTTTATCTGTGATAAGCATCCTCAATTTCCTAGTCTCCCCACTACAACCCTCTTGGATTCATTTCTTGAACCGATGTCTATTGGGAAAGGGATGATTTCACATATTTATGATAAAATATGTTGCCTACATAGAAGTTCACTGAGAAGACGACCTATCAGAAGATATTCCAGATGAATTATGGGAAAAGTATCTTATATTGGGTACATTCTTCATCTTTATGTGCCAATCATGGTTGGATCCAATGCAAAATACTCCATCGTACTCACTGGACTAAGGTCAGACTCTCTAAAATTTAATCTGTGACGGCTATCGCCAGGGTCCCGCAATCCTGGCACATATGTTCTGGTCCTGCCCAAGTTTACATGGATATTGGGTTCAAATATTTAAGACAGTATCAAAGGTAGTTGGGATAACAATCAAACTCAACAATTATAACAATTACCAGTTCATCACAAAGGCAGACTTTGTGGCCTTTGTATCCCTTCTGGCTAGACGTTTCATTCTAATGCATTGGAAATCATCTATGTCACCCACCCACTCAATGTGAATTAAAGAGATTTTTCACTTTATCAAACTGGAAAAAAAAGGCATTCACTGAGGGGCTCATCCAAGAACTTTTATAAAATTTGGGGCTCTTTTCTTGAGTATAAGGAAACGTATAATAATAAACTGATAATAATGATTTCATTTTATTTTCCCCCAGTGGGTGACCACACTTGCATTCAGTTGTTTAATTTTCTCATGCTAGTTGGCACAACTGCAGAATGTGTTAATGAGTTAAATTAAAAGTAGTTTAATTCAGGTAGGTCTAATAGTAGTAAGTAAAAATACCACAGAAATTGAATAATCAAATATAAAATACCTCTGCATAGTCATAACTGTATAGATTAAATATAGATTAATCCTTATTAAAGCTTTTCTTTTGTTGTTTGATTATCATTTATAATACAGACAGCCAATAGTAGACAGTAGCATGTTTTAAAGGCTGCTGTCACTAGACCTAATGGACGGAGACAATATGCTGTTACACATGCTGTTCACATTCACATAACCAACGCGAATATACGCTAAGACGGGCATTTTGACATAACTGTGTGTGTATTTGAACGTTTATGTGTAATAAACCGCGAAAATCTGACACTCGCGAGAGGCGGCTATGTGTGTGCGCTTTGGTTGAGAGCGCACTGACTGAAGAGCGTCTCTCAGAGAGCGCGCGCAGTTTTTTCTCCCTAAGACATAGCTCACATTTTACCGTAATGTTCTTGCCTACCTGTGTCAAAAATAGTGAAGTAATTGGAATATTTCCATTCTGCAAAACAGATGTTCTGCCGACATCGACAGACAGCGACTACACAGCTACCTGGTTCGAAGTTGCGAACTCACGCGCAACTGCACTACAGCTAACGATTTTAAAGAGGCAGCGTTCACTTTTACCTTTAGACGACAAATTTAGATTTTAAATTCAATATTGATTTATACAGAACTGTTGAACTAATTTACAGTATGTAACGCAAGTACATTATATGTGACTGTAATTAAATTACCTAAAAATGAACAGTAATCCCTTACTTTTTCAGTGGATAAGTAATTTAATTACAGTAACGCGTTACACCCAACACCTTTTAAAAAAACACGCAAAATGAAAAGAATTCATCTTCTTTTAAAAAACAAAACATCACCACCTTGACACCTAATTAACCATCTTCCAATACAACATGTGTTGAAATATCAACAAGTTTAAAAATTCATGTCTGCGAAACATTACACTCTCTAGTAGGCCACTTTTCTGTCACAGACAGCAGATGCCTGATTTATCGGGTGAGTAAGACATGCTTTTAATGAGGGGTTGTGTGCGGAGAAAAGATGTACTTGTCTGCTGTGGGACCTGTGAAGTCATTGTACAAGACATAGTAAAATAACACATCGGCATATGTAAGTTTGAGCTCTCACACTTTGGCATTAGGCTACCAATCTTTTATTTTGTCTTCGTGGACATTTCTGCATATAGAAAAAGAATGACTTAACAGTGCATGTCTTATCACAAAATACATGCTGCTGAGACGAAATCCAAAAGTATTAATGACTGAAGTCTAAATTCCTGAAGTTCTAAAGGACTGGAAACACTGGGATCCTTAACTAGATTTCATCATGATAAAAGAATCCCCTCTGATCTTTTATTTTCATCATACATGGATTTAATAAGTTGTCATGAGCCTTGTGCAGAGATAATGAGCCCTTGGGTCTGTTATAATGAAATGTTCCGCTACTAAACACCAACAAAAAAAACAATTGATTTTATGACCCACAGAGTTGGTACCACTGGGCCTCTAAATGAATTTTAGTTGTCCAGCGATGTCCCACTATGACACCTAGGCCTATTTGGCTAGTATAACCTAACCATGAATAATAAGTATTATTAAAAATTACAGAGAATAAAAGAACAGCAAAACAGCCACTATTATAATATACAGTGTTTAATTATAGTACAGTAGGCCTATACTACAACATAATGTTTGTTTTAGCTATACAGTGTAGGCCTACCTGTGTTAGGGAGTAATTTAGTACTGAGACTAGCGACGCTAAAATAAGTAGCTTAACGTTACATTTTTAAAGATTTGTTTTAATAGGCCTACGTCTGATCTCAGGGAACAGTGAAATGCTCACCTTGACGGTCCTTTTCTGTAGGAAAATGATGAAATGATGATCTCATGATGAAGCGATAGAAAGTCCGATCCTAAACGAGCAACTTTCTTATATATTTTTGGGAAGTCAGGTTTATTATAGTGAATCGATTTATCCTAAACGGCCGCTTTATTTTTTCATTGTTCATTCCTCACACCCTCACGCGTTGAACAAAGCCGGATGCATTCTATAAAAAGCGATTCACTAATCAGAGTCTGTATACAGTGTACCAATTTCACCTCAGTTATGTAAATTAGGTTGTTTTTGTTGTATTTAGTGTAAGTGCGATAGCTACTCTTTATTTTTCATACATTGAATTTCATTTGTGCCAGAAATAGGCTACTGTTTAGATTATTTTAGATAATAATTATAATTTATTAATTATATCATTGGGTAGCATCATCATCACACACATGCATCGTGGTGCTCACATGTACAGAGTTGGCCAATACTGAGCCAGCGTTCAGATTTCATCAAAAAATCTGTGTTCCGAAGGTTAACGAAGGTCTTACGGGTTTGGGACAACATGAGGGTGAGTAATTAATGACAGAAATTTCATTTTTGGGTGAACTAACCCTTTAAAGTTAGTGTAGGCAATTGCGGAAAGACTAGTTTTGAAAGCATGAGATCCCACCCTCCCTTCAGAGCACTCTCTAAAGCCTGCAAAGCATCATGAAAGAGAGCGTTAAATGATCTCTCAATAACATTACAGTAAAAATGAATGTAAACAACTTACAGAACTCTACTTGTACCACCTGACTGCTACAGATTCATTACTGTTGACATAGAAACGCATAAAATCCGAGTCTGAGGATGTGAACAGCTCCGGGTAGAACGTCACCATCTCGTAATTACGGTTACGATATGGAGTGAACGCAGCATAAGCTCCTTGTTTTGGTTCAGGAGTAACAGTAAAAGGTGACTGCTGTTTGTTTTTGGCGCTTGGTTAATGTCTGTCTTCAACTCTGATGCGGTGTATGCGCTGTTCTTCTTCTGCTCTTTTTCCTGTTGTGGCAGTTAGTAAACAGTGTTGTATTGCCGCACGCGCCCCCTTCTGGATTGCAGGGCGGATCGCCCGTGAATGTATTCGTTGTCTGATAGCATGCACCTAACCATGCAATTATTCTACATAAACTGTTGCACTCTTTTGGTTGGGGGATGCTCTCTGAAATTGGTCTGAGATCCTCCTGGCCGTGATTAAAGCATATTCAAAGGTATTGTTTGGAGTCCGTCTGATTACTGCTGCACAGCAGGCTAGACACTAGAGATCTTACTTCCATTCCCAAGCGATAGCGCTTAAGTGGAACACTAGAGACCTTATTCCCAAATGATAGTATTCAAAAGGGGCAAGACATCATCCGACTTGAAGCAGGTGTCGAAGAGGAGACGCCTAGTAGAGTATACATTTGTAAGTGTCGATTAGGAGACACCCAGGTTAACTTAAGTCAGGTCAGTTGTGTAGGGGAAATCTACCACAACATATAGATAGTATCCAAAAAGTTTGACATTAAGTCTGAGCAGTGGCGTGCACAAGGAGGGGGCTGGGGGGGCTTGAGCTCCTGCCCCTTTGATCGCGAAAGTGAAAGTGCCCCCCGGAACGCGATTTCGGCCGAGGGAGAATTCACCCCCGCCCGCCCCCCCCTCCAGACCTTTAGACTGACAGCAGAAGGTCTGGACTTTATCGCAGCTTTCACTGGCCAAAGACTGCCCAAGAGGACGTTTGACTGACATGTAACAAAACCAATCACAGTTCACTTTGTTCCGCGTCGTTTAGGGGCGTGAAAATATAATGTCGATGTCCCTACAATAACAGATCAGTGTGTTTTTAATAAATTATTCATTCAAGAACGTTGTGCAAGTTTACTGCAACAATGGAGCTGCGAACGTCACATACTTTTAAATCCAGCATTTAGTTGATCCTGATAAACGTTTATTGTCATTGTTCTTTTTCCATGAGGGGGTTTGGCGTCACGGCATTTGCTTAGCACCAGACAACCAATCGTGTAAAAATGTCAAATGCTGACAGAAAACGCAACAATTTGTGTGAAGAAGAGAACATTTGATTCCTACAATTATAGTCCGAAATGTCCATTCAGTATAAACTCGATTGTACAGTCAGCAATACGAGGATGCGCAGTGCTAGAGCCTTTATGTAAACAGGTTGCATGCTGTGTTCATCCAAACATTTTTTGAAATTGCTCCGTTTATGTGGTTATGAAATCTGAGTGACTAGAGGTGATCAAGGTTTCACTGATATTTTGGCCAACAAACTCTTTTGCCTGAAAATGTCTCTTTTTTTTGCAGTTTTGTTTGCATTTTGCAAACACATTGCACGTTCTGAGCTTTTAAAAGCCATACGAACTGAACAGACCAATTGTCTGCACAATATGACTGGAGCCAAATTGTTTAATTTTGCATGCGAATCACCATGGAACAAAAGTGTGATGAGATTTGTGCGAGCCTTTCTTATCGCGACACTGATGATAAAATGTGCAACCCATTTGAATTCTATTGAGAATTCCTTTGTAAAAAAGAAGTGTGCTTAATTGTATTGAATGTGTAGGCTACTTCAAATCTTAAAAGTACACTTTTTAAAATGAACACTTAATATATAATATATAATATAATTAAAATTAAAGGTCACTTAAGTGTACTGCAAGAAAGTACACACTTATGACAATATTTCTTAACACACTTAAGTGCACTTTTAAATAATGGTTTTGTAGTGCTTTAAAGAAGTACACTTATTTTGATATATTGACTAATATACTAAAGCGCATGTAAAATAATTTATTTTAATTTCAACTTAAGTGTGTTGTCAAAAATTGCATTTGTTATATATACTGTATATATATATATATTTGTCTGTTTGTGTGTGTGTGTGTGTGTGTGTGTGTTTGTTTGCTTTTTTAATTATTTATTTGCCTCCATATTTCATTTTCAGGGTTATGGTTGCCAGCACGTCACAAGCCATGGCTGAGCGTACAGTAAAAGATCTGTTGTTGACTCTTGCAGATGAAGTTGCCAATCAAAACGTTGACTATGACATAATTTTAATACAAGTAGAAAATATCTGGGAGATGTTGGCTGAAATCAATGCTGTCAATGACAGTAATGTTGGCTTAGGCGTGTGGAGCATTCTTGATAGATTGAGTACTATGTAGCCCAATGACCGCAGAATTTTTTTTTACCTGCGGCAACAACTTAGCCCAATTCCATGGCAAAACCGCGGACTTGGCAACACTGCTGATGACGTGTGATGTCTGCGCGAGCAGGGTGAGCGTATAAATATGTTGACAGGCAGGTATAGGACCATCGTATCATTACATTTGGACCAAATGCAATGATTGGACAAACATTTTTTGGTCCTGAGACTTCCACAGAAGATATATGTACATTTTAATATTTAGACTACTTCTATTATTGATTGCTATCAGGATGTGAAGAGAGTTTCAACCAGTATAACAAAAAGTGTTTATAAAACAAATTGCCTACCCTACCTTTAAATTCAGCTAGCTCCTTTTTGTTTGTATAGCTTGTAGTGTATCTAACCGCGTTTGCAAAACAGTAGCTTGACTGAACTGCAACTAATACAAATTGTAAGTTTGGCAAGATAGCCTACAGTTTCAAAGTAGCCTCCCCAACACTGCAGAATGTGCACAATCAGTATCTGAGATGTGTGTTCAACATAGGCCTCTATAAGCCTAATCTGGCACACTTCAATACACTTTACAATCTAGGCTATAAGCGCTGAGGTCTAGAATTAATGGCATTCTGGGAAACATTATTTTGATTAGTTGTTTACAGGCATAATCAAGGAAACATAGCACGTATGAAGATCCATACAGAACACAATTTACAGCGGTCTCACTGCCATGGCAACTGCTGGGGCAGTCGAGAACAAGTGATCACCTTAAATCCTTAACTTACGGATATCTCTTTATTGTATTAAAGATTTGGTAAAGCTCAAATAGACAAGAAAATCTAATAATAATAATAATAATAGTGAAACGGAGGGACATATTTAACTGGTTTATTTTATTATCATATTATATGTATAAAATAGAAAATCCTTTTACAAACCTCAATTTTGATATAATTTCTTTTCAATACCTTACTATATATTTACTATTCAGTGTTAGAAATGTCTAATTTCTAATAACAAGTGAGAAACAGATCTAGAAATAGTTAGGTTTGGCACTCAGGAGATGTGTGTGTGCTGAAGAGAAGCATTTGTTAGAGCAGGAAACAGGACATTTAAGGTATGGCTGTAAGTGGTATCCAAGGCAACCAGGTAGCCACTTCAGCTCAGCAGTACCAAAGATATATAAACACTTAAATCATTCACACAGTCCCTCCTGCTACTGCGTATTGCCTAAATGTATTAAACTCAGTCTTTAACAGCCATACAGTTGTTTTCTGGGCTATAATTTGTGTTAGTTCATTACATAAATGTTGTTTATGCATTTCTTATTCTTTATGAGTCTCAGACACACACACTTTTTGGCTTTTAGCGACCTAACAGCATCACAGGCAGGCGTTATGATTCATACTGATCTTGCCATTCATCATAATGACACTTCAACCACGCCGTCAAACTGCAGCACTGCAGGACCATACTGCTTCCACACAGCATCACCACTCAAACAACTGTGTGTGTGTGTGTGTTTGAGAGAGAGAGAGGGAGAGAAGAGAGCTTCAAAATCAGTTTGTGTTGGCTCTGCTGCACATGCAGTATGCTATGTGAGATTTGAATGGATAAATTACTTGTGTGTGTGCACTGTGCAATATATTGGTTAAATATACACCCATCCTTAACACCAAAGATGAATAATACTGCTACAAAAATACTATATATATATATATATATATATATATATATATAATGAAGAAATTTATCTAAATGGACAACAAATCACAATTGGTAAAACTGCAAACTGTTAGAGCAGACAACCAAAAGCATTATAAATGAAAGCAACTATAAAATCAATAAAAAAAAATAATTAAAAAAAAGTCTATTTAGAGTATAAAATTAACTTCCTATTTTCATGAAAGAAATCTTGTTGTGTGAAATGTGTGCAAGTTTTTAAAATTTAAATATGCTACTTGGTGAGTCTATTTTTCACCCATTAATTGTTCCTTTTTTACTTTAATAATATTAAGTAACAGTAAAAGGATAGTTCACCCAAAACTCTGTAACTCTGTAAACTCTGTCATACAGAAAGAAAGTCATACAGGTTTGGACTGACATGAGGCATAATTTACATTTTTGGGTGGACAATACCTTTAATGATAATACTAAATGAAATCAATGAAGGGGTACTTGAATCTGTGGAGTACCTGAGACAGAAAATGTTGGGAAACACCGTTTTAATGAATTGAGAAGACAAACTTTTCAGAGGTTTCTGCAATTTATTTTCCATTCCTCTAAACTGAACAGAACGTACAGTTTTGAAAATCAAAAATAACACCTTTCACTTTCAAAGCAGTTCAGCTTCACACAGTTGGCAATTACAATGGTAACAAGAGTGTCTGCGTGTCATTATCTAGACACTCACAAACAAACACCCATGCAAACGCTCTCACTCGCGCTCACACACACACACACACACACTGAAGGGAATGTAGTAGGAGAGACAGTGGAATGCAGGACAGATATCACACACGCTCTCCTTCTGACCTCTCCTCCCCAAAATGAACAGAAATACAAAAATAAACACACTTTAAAAAATTACAACTCATTTACAAACACCAAAAAAGGAAAAGAATAAAAACACAACAACAGGTAAAACAACAATATATCTGTCAAAGTTTTCCATGTTAAAAACAGGTTGCTTGGTTCAGTTTTGCATCCAGTAGAAGGTTACACTGTGTGTGTTTGTGATGGGACCTAATGCTCAGTAAAGTGCATTTGATGCATCAGCAGACAGGAAGAGAGAGAAATGAATTTGGGTGCTAATGTGGCTCTGGGCCTTCCTAACACTGACAGATATGATAGAGCTACATGAACTTTACAACCTCCGCCGTAAACATCACACCTAAAAGACATTTAACATTGAAATAACATTTTGTTTCAGTTTATGCAAATGTAAATACATTCATAAATTACATGTGGGGTTAGGAGAATCAAGCTGAGAAACTAGAGAAGTCTGAAACCGATGAACGCAACTCCTCGTATGAATAAACACGACCGTAGCCAAAAAACTCAACTCAAATGACGTTTCCATGCATTAGAGGCAGAGAGATGGAGTCTCACACGTAAGTACGTACACATTCCGCCGTCGTAAACTGGAATCCTCTCGCTTTTATGAATTCCTGATTGACTCCAGTTCCCATGGTTATGCTGCAGTTCTTAGGCCTTTAGAAGACCACACCCATCTGACCGAGAAAAACAGAAGCGGTACAAACCAGAGAAACACAAATGAAGTGGTAGAAAGAAAAAACGCTCCGTTTGTGACACATGCAGAAGTGTGTCTCAGAGCGACGCAAGACGTTCATCTTTTTTAAAATGTTTGTCTGTTTTGATTTCCCACCCCTCAATAATTCACTTGGATATCATGCAATAGAGACGTGCAAAAAGATAACACCTAAATCCACAAAACACACTTTCATAAATGGCTGTGTTATGAATGCGTATAACATGTGTATGCCTACTCCATGCCGACCTACAGAGACAATATGACTTAAAAGCAGTGCGGAAGCCACAGGTCAAACGAATGCACAGGATGCCTCTACTGAGGGCATTAAAACCATATGGATGCATAAAACAATTCTTCTCTTAGTCTATGCAGCTATGGGGTCAAAACAATGCTAACGTTGCGCTATGTCTTTTTTTTTTGTTTGTTTTTTTTTTTTTTTGTTCCTTCGCTGATTATCTTTTCATTGGAACTAAAAGATATTGATTAATTGGCACTTGTTCAATGCTTCTAAATAAGTTATCGATATCTAATGTTTCATCACACACCTACATGTCGAGAAGCTGTGAAGGTCTAGTTTGGCACAGGTTGACTATTATTACTGCGTCTATGTAATTAATATTGATACACCTCGTTTATACCCCTGTCAAAAAAACGAGCACAATCCTAATCAACAGACCAGACGTTTTTTTCTCAACTAAAATATTTCTGTATATTTCACTTATCAAATAGCAGCATTTTTTAATTTTTTTAAACTTACGGTATTACAAAAAAGTACATGTAAACCTATTCATTCAAAATTTGTAGTAAATCCAAAGGCTCATACAACAGACATAACAAAACACAAAACTTGACAACATGCTACAATATTGCTTCCAATAGTTCTTTACATTTTAAGTCGATCTAAAATTATCAATGACGTAGATATGGACACCAGCACTCCAAAGAGAGCAACTCTAATGCACAAACAAATTGCAAAGCTAATCTTAACCAGGCTTGATTGGCACTTTCATCATCCACACGAGTATAACGGATAATCACACACTGAAACCAACAGCGCAAGACTGCATTTAGACCACAAACTAGAGGAACTACACCAAAATACACAAAGAACATGAGACGCGACGGATTCCACAGTTTCATTTTTAAAAAAAAATGAAGGAAAAATGCAGAAATGATCTTCGATAGTTCTCAGAGAGAGGAAAGAGAACACAGAGCACAAACGATGGTGACGTCATCGTTTGAGTTTGAGGTGGCTATCACATCCATCTCCCTTAGGTTATTGTTGTTGTTTTTTTTTTGTTTGTTTGTTTTTTTTAACCAGAGTTCTTTACTCTCGGTTTACACACCTCTACGTTCTCTCAGAGCACAGATTTAAGGTAGAATACTGAATCAATCAGGCAGAGAGCACGAGAATCTAATCACATGTATTAATGTTAGACTACTGTATGTGGTGTATTAGTCCAGAGGTATGGTGTTCGCGACGCGGCAGAATACCCATCAACCCCTGTGGAGACACGCACACCCTCTGTGATAAACACACACACACACACAACACATCCGTGGCGACCGGCAGCCTGGAGGGGAAGAAAGTGAAAGGAGAGACAACAGAATGTGGGAAAAGTGGTAACAGAGCAAGACATGAGGGGGTCTAAAAAAGTGGAAGAAAAAGAGGTAGTGCAAAGACAGGGAGGACACGGAGAGAGTGAGAGACAGAATTAACCCTAATGTCATGAGCATCAACAAATTTGAACTGTTTTACTACAAATATAAATGACATCTTTGTCTGTAATCATATTACCCTCATATTGCTGCACCAAGTGCTTGTGCTTCTGAAATCAGGTACAGTTTGATCTCCAAACAGTATTGAACAACAATTTATACTTGGAGAACCTCACGGCTGGTACTGAAATACAGTAACTAGTTTGGAAGTACATTAAGTGAGCGTATGGCATGTTAAACTTTGAATGGTATTTAAACAGCAATCACGAGATATGTGGAAATGTTAATATTCCTCACAATTATGCAATGAATATAAATAGGTTACTCTCTCACCCTCTCTCTCTCCATCTCTCTCCCCCTCTCTCTCTTCCCTTCTTTTTCTACGTTTCCGCTTCGCCTCTAGCGAGTAGATTAGAGGGTTGGTAGTTGGAGGGAGATGATGAATGACTTTTAGAGTGTGTATGTAGGTCAGCAGTAGATTGGGCTGTGCAGTGTTGTTATATATAGAAGTCCAGGGTTCAAATGGAGATCTGCTAATTAATGACAGGTCTGGGCGCCGCGGGGAGAATCGGACCCTCGGCGACCTCTGCTTTTGCGAGAGAGCAAGGTAAACTACAGGTAGACGTTCCTACAGCGGAGCCTCATGGCCCGTGTTCTTGTGCTCGCTTGGTTTCATTGCTTTATTCCATCACGCCGTGTCTCAGTGGACGCACTCTCGATGGTGTGAAATATGTACAGTACATTCCATAGTTGTGATGGCGTCAGGCCGCTGGATTCACAGTGTGGTTCAGAGACGATCGCTCGCTCTGTACGGGAGCTCCTGCTCACTCTCCATGCAAGAGCCAATTGCTGGCAAGACCGAAAATGCTGTTAGCAGCAAACGTTTTGATGCAGTGTACAACTGTGGAATTAACTAATGAGTAACTATCACCACCGTTCTGTGCAACTGATGACCTGTTGATCAGTGAAAAAGGTGGAGGGCTCGTGAAACTCTCCTGCAATGCTTTAGAAATGTTGGGCAAACGGAGCTGTGCGTCTGACGCTACGGCCTGCAGTTTGGTTTCTCAAAGGAAGCAGAATTACGATCAGTTAGCCTGCAAGAGTTCACCTCGCAGTGACGCCGCTTTACAGAAGAAGGCTGAAGGTCGACAGTAGTATCCTCCGGCCTTCGAATAAGTTCAGACAGGTTACAAAAGCTGTGTGTCATTTTATTCTCTCGTTCACTACCTCAACCACACCTCTGCTGCCATCCTGCCAAACTGCGACGTGAACGAGGTGGCATCTGTAATGCACCCAAGACTTTGCTGCACTGCATACAAACTGGAAATCTTTCTCCTTCTTCGCAAACATGAGGTATGACAACCTGAGCTCCTTTCAAACGAAACAGGCACGGACATTGCCTGGCTCCTCCAATCAGAGGAAGAGGAGGAGTTAAGAGGTACATCTGTCTAAACAGGTCCAATTATTTTTCAAGTTCAGGATTCTAAGGACTTCAATTCCTTGGTAGTGTGTCCAAAGGTTTTCTGTAGTAAGAGTTAAAAGTCAGTGAGACAAAACAGACGGTTTTTAAGATCCTACTGTTGTGTCTCTGCTCTAGCAGGATCTTTTGAATATCCACTCGCCCTCAGTCTCGTGAGTAAATCGCAAAATGCCCCCTAATAATTCATGAGGGCTCTCGAGAAACTCTCCCATAAATACTAAAATCAGTAGATATGACAACAAAATCTCTTCAAATGTGTTTTCTTATAGCACCAAAGTGGGATCCTGTGACTAAACTGCACTTGTATGTACGTGTTACATTCCAGTTCTCTAATGCCGAGTATCTGAACTTTGACAAATGATGTCTGTCTCTGTCTGTCTGTGGCTGAAGATTAGCTATCTACTTTTGACAGCATCTCAATTTGATACTCTATTTACATATAAAAAACCCCAATAATATCAGGAAGTCTTTATACATTCAGGTCAACCTGGAATCACAGGTTTGTGTAAATCTAAAAGAGACTGAGTGTGAACTGACCATAATGGAGAATAATCACAGAGATATTAGTAATGTAATGCAGATCAAAAGCTTTCAGCAGGTGTTTTGGATTAAGTCTCAGTTGAAAACAATAAGGGGGATCCAAGAGTACCTATGGAAAAGTTTCACAGGTATCTTCATTTTCATTTCAGGCCTACACTTGTGGAGACTGAATTTACTGATATCAAAAGGGGGACCGCTTCAAACTCCAATTCTCCTTGCTCAGGGTGTGGATCAGGTATGAACTAAACTGTGAGGGTTTTGCAATGGAAGCCAAAAACAGAACATAGAATTCAAAAGACCCTGGCTAAGAGAGAGGAAGTGAAGTCTGAGCTCCTCCTCCTCTGAGTGCCTCAGGGCACAATACTCTGACCTACACAACGTAACAACTTTAAAAATACAGCAGAATTTCAATCACAAAATATCATATTTCTTCCCAAACAGGTTATCTATCCACAGTTCCATCAGATCTTTTTTTCATTTGTTTTGTAATTGTCCTTATTTTGTGTTTAAATATTTGGACATGTTTCTTGCTCCAACCCATCTCGTTTTTCCATTGATTTAATTCATTCAGTCATCTATCAATTCTCTCTGGTTTCCTTCGCTTTCGTTGTTCCCCTCCCCGCTCCTGTCCATCCCTAGCCCACCTTCTGAGGGTTTGTGGCACGGACGCCTTGCTCGTACGTGATTCGCTGGCTGATGAGATACTGGGCGGCCTGCGTCGCTGCCGGCGACCCCGTAATGGTCACCTTGCGATTGCGTGTGCCTGGAATGAACTCTCCCTTTTTGGAGATCTGAATTCGAGCGCCCGTCAGCTCTTGATACTCCACCAGAGTCTTGCCGCCTTTTCCCAAGATGGCACCGACCAAGTTCTCTGGCACAGCGATCTCCACCACCTCTTTTCCACCTTCTGCCAGCTTCTCTGTGCCCAGCAGAGACGATGCCACCAGCGGTGATGAGGGATTAAGGTACCCATTAGAAGCCCCTGTGGCAGCTGCTAGAGAGCCCAGCGAGAAGCCCCCTAAACTAGGTGCGGCAGGGTGACCGCCCCCTCCAGAGGCCTCGCTGGCATATGTAGCAAGCAGATTGGCAGCTGCTGCAGCCGCTGGATTGGCGCTAGCCGCAACGGCAGCGAGCACCCCAGATGCGGCGGCCGGGTTAAGGCCAAGCCCCAGTGTATTGGTATTGTAGCCATAACTGGCCAGAGTGTTCAGGGCAGACGTAATGGCAAGCAGATCATTACCGGAAAGACTTGACATGGCCGTAGGGAACCCACCCATGCCTGCAAGACCCGCCTGGCCAAGGAGTGTGGAAGCTGTAGCTGCTGCGGCGGCATTGGGTAACACCTCTGTAGAGTTGGCGAAGGGAGATCCTGTCGGGTTGGAGTTGGCCACGGGGCCGGTGATGTTGGAGTAACTGATATTCAGACAGCTGCTGCTCTGTGGGTCCTCCTGGATCTTCTGGACAATGATCTCAACTGCCTTGCGGTTCTGCTCCGGCTCCCCGCTCACCGTCACAACGCGCTCCTGCAGATTGATGCCCTCAGGCTTCTGAGAAAGCTGTACCCAGGCTCCTGACTGCTCCATCACAGCCTTAACTGTTGCCCCACCCTTACCGATGATGAGTCCTGCTGTGCTGTTGGGCACGATCAGTTTAGCCTGTGGAGGAGGGGAAGTGTCACTTTGATTGAGGAACAGAATTACATGCATGAGACTGCACACAGCCCCAAAAATAGATGCTGCAATAAGCTCAAATGCGTCTGTGCTGGTTATGTAGATATTTGTTTTCTGTCCACACTTACACAGTAAAACATGTTTGCATATGTTTAAAGAGAGTTGCAGCTACAATATGTAACCCTAAATGCACGTATACTTTTAAGGGTGTATAATAGTGTATGTGTGTGTGTGACTGTGTAAGGTCTGGCTCTTAAGTCAGTGCTTATTTCAGCCATTTGTTGATCCCTGGTCTTACATTGCAGCTGCTCTCTCTCACTCCCTCTCTGTTTCTCATTCTGCAAAGATCAAGCAGGTAAAAATAACCCACTGCTCTCACACTTTGCTGCCCCTCTCAGCCACTCTTTCCCTGGGGAACAACCACCAGCCTGCCCTGCCCTCTGCCTCCTCTGGGCTGGTATATTTTCCTGTCTTCAGTGTTGCTTATCACTGTCAGATAGCTGACAGTAAGTACATTTGCACTTTAGAAATTGATTTCTAGTCAGACTAAAACAATATTTCACCTTTTAAAATGTCATGTAAATGCTCTTGTACACATCCAAACTGCTTGAGTAATTATAACTGCACATGTAAAAAGTACTCAGTGTCTTTGCTGTCATTCCATAAGCAAACTAATCACAATATTACAAATACTATGATCTAAGCTGTGGTTCGGGTAATAACTGATTTACATGTTTAATTCCTAAACTGCAAAGTCTGATATGTTTAACTCTTCATCACCCATTTAATAACTAGGAACTTCGGTTTGGATTTGGTGTGGTGTAGTAGTAGAGCAACTTCCCAAACGAACCTGTTTAACACGGTCAGGGTTAACAGTAGTCTGGGGCTGGAGAATGCTGACTGGTTCGGTCTTCTGACTGCTCTGAGGCATCTCACGAACTTTTTCAGCGATGAAGTTATGTACTCCATTCAGAGCTTCCACTGTACCCTGAATCAAACAAACACGCTCTGTTGTACCTGATCAAACACACACACAAAAAAAACATAACGTTAGAATATAGACAAAATGCACATGTAAAATGAAATTAAGGCTGGGTATTAACTCAGATTTCACGACTCGATTTCAATTCACAAGCTTGCAGTTCAATTTGATTTCGATTCATATCAGGTATAGTACATTGGAAATTTTCAATGTGTTAGTGTTTCACAACTGGTGGGTCACAACCCAATGTAAATTCACACCTGTACAGTAGAGGGCCTATCTCAAACAAACCTTTCAGCTGTGCTGCCATTCTGGACTGAAGAAGAATAGGATGCAAGAGAATAGAGTTCAACACTAATTCTTCAGCAAGAAAAAAAAAAAAAAAAAAAAAAAGAAACAAATTTGATATTTAACTAAAGTCATTTTTGCTTATTACTATGGTTGAATTGCATCATCGAAGGTCAGCAGCAAAGACATTGGTTAATAAAGTAAGATTAAATACATAAAGTATGTGTGTTATTTAATTATTGCAAGATTTGCATAATATTCTGAGTTTGCATTTCACTGTTTATTTATTTTGAGAAATACTAATCTGTTTTTGTCTAAGTGAGATGAGTAAATGCATGCTCACATTTAGTCTCTCTCTTTAATAACCATCATGTTTACACAGCGCACACAACACCTCTACACCTTACTCCCGTTTTCTGTCAACATGTTGACAGGAAAGATGTCAGTCAATAAATGGGAAAACAAAGTAACTTGCATTACTTATTTGAAAAAGTAACTAGTTACTAGTTACTTGGAAAAAGTAATCTGATTACGTAACTCACGTTACCCCCAACACTGGTCATGATATTGTTAAAAAGTACCAGTGAATTGCGTAACTGTTAATAACGTAATGTAACGTTGTGTGATCTGGTACGTTATGTGTTAGCTGGGAAAGAATTTGCATGCAGGTATGATTTTCATTCTATTCATCAGGATCTACGTCCATATATTTTATTAACAGTTCATGTTAGTATTGTGTATTTACCATAGTAACTGTACTTTCACTTATTTTGTTATTTTCTATATTTTTAATGACTGTGGTGGCTCATACCAACTTTACTGTATTAACTAAACCTAGTCAGGGACTGCTATTTAATAGCTTTACCTTATACTGTTCATTCATCAGTGTTAGTGATATTCTTACAGTTTACTGTACTTGTCTGTGAATAGCTATGTTTTCATTCATTAAACACACCCGTTACAACTAAGTACTTGTGTGTGTCAACCATTTAGTGAAATAAATTTGCTTGTGTTTTTAAAAGCAAATTTATTTTAATTTGTATAATTATAATATACATGGTTCTCAAATTTGACTAAATTCCTAATATATATAATATATATATATATATATGTGTGTGTTTGTGTCCTTTCTTAATGACCACGGGAAAATGAGGGTCTTATGGTCAAACCAGTTGACAGTTGAGAACCACTGCTGTAAACTATAGCTGGTACATTTCTAATATTGAAGGTTAAAATTAACTGATTTGTATAAAAAACAAATTACACACAAGGAAGTTTTTATAATAATACATTTATAACACTAATTTTATAATTACATATGTTTCTACTCCAATTAGTTCTTTGAAATATAAATATTTAAATGATGGCTGTCATAATTGTTTTCATGCCAGGATTTATTCAAACATAGACCTACTATTAAATACTGAAGAACAGTAAAAAAAAAAAATATATATATATATATATATAATGAATATGTAATAAAGTGTATATATTTATCAAAATGCTCCTCTCTTATTTTTCTAGTTGACTACATATTCTGACTACATTTTCTACTTTTCTGAGGTAAATGTGACGTTATGTGACATTGTTTATAAGCTGTTTTATTAACATCTTTCCACAGTTGAAACACTGATTGAGTGATTACATCAGAGATGATAAGGATTACGGTAAGTGGTACTGTATCTTTCAACGTACCTTTTAATGTTCATTTATGTTTATTTGGTTCTGTACCTACTAGAAAAGAGGAAAAGATGATCGGTTCATGTGCCGCTTGATCTGAAGGGGCAACAGCAATCTGTCACGCCATATTAAAGAGCACCAAAATGGTATTTATTGTTTGAATTTCACAATAAAATGGAGAGAATCTGAAATCTAAGACTTTGCTTCATATCAAAATTAAAAAAGCACAACGCTTATAGCGACTTATTGGATGAGAGGCAACGCTACAAAGTTCTTCATCAACTGAAAACAGCATAGTAAAAAATCTATTCTTCTTAAGAATCGATGTCTGTTCATAAGGAGAATCAATTAAAAACGAGAAATCAATATTTTTACCCAGCTGTAGAAATTATGTATAATATATCAATATATATGTTTAGTACCACTACACTACCATTAAAAATTGGGGTCAGTAAGATTTTCTGATGTTTTTGACAGAAACTTCTTACTCAGTAAGGCTGCATTTATTTGATCAGAAATAGAGTAAAACAGTATAGTGAAATAGCATTGTGAAATATTGTTACAATTAAAAAAAAAAAAACTGTTTTCTATTCTTATATTTTAAAATGTAATTTATTCCTGTTGTGGCAAAGCTGATTTTTCTTCATCCATTACTCCAGTCTTCAGTGTCAAATGATGAATATGCTGATTCTTATTATCAGTGTTGAAAACAGTTGTGCTGCTTAATATTTTTGTGGAAACCATGAAGCTTTTTTGGGATTCTTTGATGAATAGAAACTTTAAAAGCATTTGTTTGAAACAAATCTTTTGTAACTTACTGACACCAAATTTTTGAACGATAGTGTATCAAATATGGACATACAGTATATCAATACAGTACAAAAAAATATGTTAGCAAAGCTTAACATAAATCAAGTAAATAATGGCATACAGATACATTGCTGTGTTTAAATTACATTTGTGTACTTGGCTTGCACTGCATTCAAGCCAAGATGTACATTTGATCAGTTTCCTGGGAGCTTAACCAATGACCTTGGAGTTGCAAGCGCCACCATGCTGTATTGTTTGAACTATATTTTATAAGGTCATGGAAACACATGTTACATTTTCAAAGAAGCAATTTCACCTTTCAGTATAAATGCATCTATAAGAAAGAATGATAAGGGCTGTTGTAACACAGGGGAAAAAGACAGATGAACATATGGCTGCATGATGTAATTCATTCCGAATGCATCAAATTCTGAACCTGTCCTCTCTAACCACATCACTCCTGTGGGACACACCACACAAATGTGCAGGACACACATCCAATCTCCTAATCTCTGGCATCTCACTGCCCTGAAGTGCATGGACTGTCTGAAATACTGTTGTAACTGTGAGAAACCAAAGAGCTCACGTTGGACAGGACCCTGTTCACCATGACCAGAGAGATGAGTTATTGTTACACAATCGTCTGTGTATTGTGTCAACCTGAATTCAAGTTTGGATTTGTTCAGTCTTGCGGTGGAAAGTATCATTCAATGTCCTAAATATACTGTCATGATCATCTTCTATTTTTTTGGACGGAGAGAGATGTGGGAAGCGGGGGCATATGGTTGTTGGTAGTGTGTGTTTGTTTCCGGGCAACAGTGCAGCGATATTGCCTTGCATGTGTGTGTGTGTGTGTGTGTGTGTGTGTGTGTGTGTGTGTGTGTGAGAGACAGAGAGAGAGAGAGAGAGAGAGAGAGAGAGAAAGAGAGCTCCAACACACATGCATACCCAACCAAGTGTTTGTTCCTCGGCTGTGATGTTTCACAGACTATTCATATCTGAAGCACAGCACAACACAACCAGTTTCAACATTCGCGCTTCAAGATTTTGAAGGCTTACAAATAAAACATGCTCCAATAAAGCACGCACTAGTGTCTGTGTGCGCAGTGTTCATTTCAGTCTTGCCCTCTTTGATGAGGTGTGGTTTGTGGTAAGAGACTGCAGGTAAATGAGTTTTAAGAAAAGACTGAATTGTAATTTACATGTGTGACAGACTACAATGTGTGTGTTAAAGCACTGCTGGCTGGAGTAAAACCGCTCAGCTGTAGGTGAATTCTTTTTATAGCTCTCTTGCGAGCCAGAGAGAGTTTAAATGTTTCCCTTTCAATGTCTCATAAGATAAATGAGGTCTGGAAGAGAAGCTGCTATTATATCAGAGACCAGAATGATTGAGGATGTGCTGGTGTTTGTGCCAGAGCAGCACTACTTCTTGTACTCAGGGTTTGGCAAAATTCAGAATTTTATGAATTAGCTCAGTTTAAATGCATGTGTTGGAATTTGAATTGAATTGGTCACATCACACAGGAAGTTGAATTGGAAATTGAATTGGAATAACAGAAGAGAAATTTATTATGAATTTTGATGAAATCAAATATCCATCCATCCATCCATGGAGTATGAACTTTCAAACTTCAAAGGTTAAAAAAAAAACAAAAAAAATTTTTGAACTTTGCTTTTTCTATTTAATATATATAATCAGAGTTATATTAATTTCTTTGAATTTAAGATTCACTTCAGGAATTGAAATTGAACAAAGTCATTCTCATTTAAATTCTGATTGGTGAATAACCCTGGTTGTATCATATATTATATTGTGTGGTGCTATGACATTGTGCTGTTAGAATAAACACAGGGAAAATAAATGATTTGAAATTTGGAAAATAAATATTTTGAATGAATATGAATTTGCAGGATAAAAAAAAAACTATGCAAAAGCAAGTGAGAAGGCAAATGAGAGCGAGATTGTGTGTTTGTGTGTGTTAGTAGAAGGGTGAAAGGCAGAACAGGTGGTCTCAGGATAGTTTTAGTTGTAACGGGTGTGTTTAATGAATGAAAACATAGCTATTCACAGACAAATTATGCTCACAATATTCAGCTGTACGCTTCACAGCTGCGACACACACACACACACACTTTCTCACATATTTCCTCTCCCTATGGGCACATTTTCCACTGTCATTCTCTGCCGTTTTTATTTTTCACGCTACAACATAAAGCAGCTTCTTAATGACACATGGTGGAAAAGATACTATAGTCAATGACACAAACAGGCCAACATCTGTAAACATCCTCGTACACATAAATCTACCTCCATCAGACCTTCTGCATAACATTCAGAACACTTACAAGCTTGCCGTTTTCTACAATTCTAGAAATTTCAATCTACTGGTGTTAAAAAAAACTGTTTATCAGTGAGAGTAAGGATTGTTTATTATAAAAAATGCACAACTTGTATCCTTCATTCATAAAAATAAATACTCCAATTAATACCAAAAATGTTTTTAAAGCTTGATGCCATAGAATAACTTTAAGAACTTCTTATTCTCTAGTTCACTAGAAAACCATCCATGTGCTTGTGTTTTAAAGAACCCAAAAACCAATGTACTGATCTGAAGAACCCATCATATGACATCAAAAAAATGTGTCTCCAAGAATCCTATACAGTGAAAAATAGTTACTGATAAGGAGAAGAAAAAAAACATTGAAGGATTTTTATTTTCAAGAGTGTTTAGCCTGAACGAGAGTTATGCATGGCACCATTAACTCCACCATCTGTTGCACAGTAAATAAAATGATTTAACTGTGAGGATTTATAACACAGATCTAATAACATAAATTATAAATAGATGAAGAACTGAAACAGACAGAGAACGGTTTTATTTAAAATTAAAAAGGTATGTGCTAAGCTCTGAAAAAAGTAATGTTGATCATCATTAAAGCCAGACAGAAGATGTGATGCATACCTGGGTAGAAGTCTTTAGATTTGGACAGTTTGATGGTGGCTCCAGTCTCTTTCTGAAGCTGGACAATGGTTTGACCCCCTTTACCGATGATTGAACCAGCAGCATAGCTGGGAATCAACACCTTCAGGAAATATTCACCCTCCTCTGCACACACACACACACACACACACACAGACAAAAACAAAGTTAGAGATAAAGGGGGGTGGGGGGGGGAGGATGTAAATTAACAGCATCACTGTATGTTTAATAGTAAAATAATATATAATAGTACAATAATAATAATAATAATAATAATAATAATATTTTTGTTTAAAATATCATGTGTCTTTTTGTTGTATCATATGTCAATCTGTAGTCATGTTTAATTCAGAGGATTTTTGGGATGCGTTACACATTTCTGTAAAACTGTAGTAAGATTATATAACAGTTTGAAAACCTCATGAAGCCAAACAGAGACCACATGAGTGCACCTCACTACGACTTCTCCTTTTCAAACAATATACAAACTAAACATGAAGATAGACGCGTCTGTTGCTTATGTTCACTTCCCCTCCTTTTCCATTTATATTTCTTTCTTCACTTTTTCTCACTCTCTTTCTCTCCCTGATGAGTTCCTACTGATTCTGCCTCTGTCCCACTTTTTCCCCATGCAGAGATAAAGTGACCTGCTTTGGGTTGGTAGAGGTCTAAATTTAACCAAACTATCTCTGTGTTTTGTGTCCTTCACTATCTTTTTCGCCATCTCTCTCTCTCACACACACATACATACAAAGGGTCGGACAGCCGACAAACAGCTCAGATACTCAGCATGGCGGTTCTGTGTGACAGTCAGAAGTTGAGGTTTAAGTGAGAGTATGTGGCGGGTGGTGTGTAGGCAGTAGCACTTCACTATACTGAGGCCGTGGGCTTGTGGGTAATTGCCTGGAAGGCTGTTTAGGCAGGAGCATATGGATGCTAAATCCTCAGATTTGTCCAGAAGAACCCAGCCAACAGCGCATAAGTCACTCAGAGGTTCCCGGGGGGACAAGGCTTCCCTCTCCCACCACAATATTACACATCCTAAACACAACATATGGCCCAGAGTCCATTGCTAAAGCAAGGGAAGTACCAGAAGGTGATTACAACACATCAAAAAATAAATAAATAAAAAAAATACACAAGAGTCATCAAACTCCCTTTGCATTAAACATGCAAATATATTCCATCATGACATCACAATGACATTTTTAATCGCTCATGTCATGTTGAATACTCGATATACCGTTCTAAATGTTATTGTTGGCACAGCTAAAATAATTCAATAACTATTTTAATTTGATTTGTAGCAGAGATGGTATTTAAGGTAATTTTTATTAATGTATTGTGTGACAAAATGGAAGCAGATACAAAAGTACATTGTGTTTGTGTACTATATCAGTGTCTTTCAGAGACTGTAGTAAATCCGAAAGATAAGATGGGTTTCGCAGACTCAAATGCCCCCAATCTCCAGCAGCTGACCCTTTACCACTGCAGAGAGAAGGAGAGAGAGTCAGAGATACAAGGAGAGAGAGAGAGACTGCAGAATAAGAGCAAACACGCTAATAATAAATGAAAAACATGCAAAGAATGAGAAAAGATATAGAAGGAGCAGCTGGGATGCAAAAGATTTGTTAGCAATAAAGAAAGGAATATTCTACCGAAAGGAAAAGGCCATTCCAGGGAGTGGTAGAGGAAAAAAGCAACTAGGAGGGGAGAGGACAGATGAGGAGAAGAGGAGAGGGGAGGGGCGGCAGGGAGAAGGTGAAAATATTATGGTCTCTAAGCAACTCTGATTGACTCTCCTATGGGAATGCTTGATACATTCTAAATCACACCAAAGTCCGCTACATGGCATACACGTCACCGCTTTCACCTGTACACTAATGTTGGCGTGAAGCATTTGTGCAGTTCTTCCAGAAATGCAGCACACACTCTCTCACAACTGGAAGGCCAGTCTGGTCGATATGTGATCAATCGTCCTATCCAGACAATCCCATTAATACCAGAAAATCTGGGAATCTGGGAAATCCAATGAAATGTAATTGTCAGCCCAGGCATATATAATCAAGCCACGAGTGGGAGGGCCAGTTAGTAGATGGCACCAGGATCAAAGCAAACATTAGCTTCAGTTGTAATACATTATCTAGTCTAACAGGGAGATGAAAGAAAGAAAGAAAGAAAGAAAGAAAGAAAAAAGAAAGAAAAAAAAGAAAGAAGCTCACATGCAGTAAGTCGCTTAAGCGCAGCTGAACGTGCAATGCACAGTTAGAAAGATACCCGAGCAGAATTTAAATTGAAAAGACAATTCGAGAAAAACACAGAGCGACCCAATCACTCACATCCTATAGAAATGCATGAAAAAGGAAAATAAAAACTGCATTCCTGTCTCACTTATACAGATCAAAAAGCTGCAGCATTGCTATTCTTTTGTTCATCCCTCTCTTTTTTCCCTATCTCTCTCTGACTGACTGACTTTGCTCTGTGCTCAGTCACTTTAGAGAAAATAATTTGTTAAATGAATATGAGCAAATGTCAGAGGGTGAGAGATTTTTTTATTCTCTGCACTGACACTGACATCAGGGTTTCTCTATAAAACACATGCAGCGTCCGACATATACTTCATCTTGTGACGACGTCATACACAAATGCTCACACAAGGACACCAGCTCCCTTCGTAGGGCCCTCGAGAGGGGCTAGTGGACATGATTGAGATCTGGATAGAGCAGTGCAGAGCGGTTCAATCTGTACCTGTCCTCTGCAGCGCTCCAGGTGCGCAGTGGGATATGCATTACATCATTGCCTCATCCGACTCAATGCTCTCTGCCACACACACACACACACATGACTGACAGGTAATGATAGGATTCCAGTCCATGATGTTCGCTGCAACCAAGCAAACACACACACACTCACACACACACACAGCTGGGCAGATCCCGATCTTATCAATGACCGGTCTGTTGAACGGGAGGGTGCGAGTGTGAATGGAATGAATGCAGACACTGTTAGAGGGACTGTTTAATGAGGGCACTTTGCAGTGAACGGAGGAAGAGGACAGGACGCAGTGGACACAAGCTCAGGAATCCATGATGGAGGTTTTTGAAGAGTGCAGCCGGAGGGGAGATAAGAAAAGAGTGAGTGCGTTCATACGAACGGAAAGGATATAGAAAGGGCAATCAGAGCTTTCGCAATCACTGAAGTACGTCGCACCAGCACGCCACAGCGTCGCAGGAAAGCGAACCCCCGGAAGCCGTTGTTTTTTAAAGAGCGGCAGTGTCGGCGTGAGGACCGTTTGACCTTGGCCGGCGAAGAACGAAACTTCACTCTCTTCATCGCGACCGCCTCACAGTTGTTTCCAAGATGACTTGGAGGTGACATTCTGAAGGCACAAAGAGCCAATGGAAAGGTCTGCTGTCGCTTACCTGTTGTTAAAAGGAAAACCTAGAGCACATTCTCATGCAGCAGTGATTTGAGAATGACGAGAGCTTTGGGAGCGCTCCTCACCCGTGCGCTCCTGCTTGCGGTGATGATGTAAGGAAAGCTGGTGTAACAGGTTTTCAGCAGTGAGTGTCTGAGTAAATAATACAATCTGTTGCTGCTGTTTGCCAGTGAGCCATACTTACACAGCCGCTAACACAGTCAGACGGTTACGGACTCAAACCTATGATTACACACAGCACATAGAGTGTGAACAGAGTGTCATGCAAACACACAGAGGGAGTGGGTCAAGAGGGATTGCATTGTTAAAACCCCCCCACCCCCAAGCAACACACACACACTCTGCATGTGAAAAGGAGGGCCTGTCCTAGGCACACTGCAAGGACAAGCAAGCCTCTCCTTCCCACAGAATGAATGAAGAGACGCGGACGAAGGACGGGAGAAGAAAGGGCGAAAGAACAAAAGACGCAAAGCGAAACGGTCAACTCATCCGCACACGCGCATTCAACAAGTCAACAAAAGGGGACCGAATTTCTTACCCATTCTGCTGTAGCGTGCTGGAGGTGGGGTTCAGATAGCCATGGACGCCGTGAGGCTGGACCTGTGAGCGATGCCCGATTGCAGGCTGATCATAGAAGCTCTGCCGCCGTCAAGGAATGTGGCCAGTCAACCTTTTTCCCCAGGTTCGTATCCGAGAGGGGGACAACGTCAGCGCATCCTCCCCTCCATACCCGCAGTCAGCCCCCGTCTCTCTCTTGCTCTCTCTCCCTCAATTTCCCTCTCTCTCTTTCTCTGATTGTGTGTGATGGCAATGCAATTGCTATGTGCCGTGTGTGTATGTGTGTGCTGTGTGTGTATGTGTATGTGAGTGAGTGTTTGAAGCAGAGAGGTTTGGTATTGTTCAGGCAGAGGCGGACTGACGGGGGGAATCTTCCTACTGCATCACCCTCTGCTTTCCTTCTCATCCATATTCAGCGAGAGCTCCAGCCCTGTGCTGCATTCTACAGAGAGGCACCTAGCGTGTCCAATCACCCCGCACCCCTCCCCAGCGTCACACACACACACACACGCGCACACATACACACCAAGGCTTTCTTTCTCGTCGCCCCCCCACCACCACTTTGACGCAGCACTATAAAAGACGTAGCGCCTCGCTCACGTTTGGGTGAAATATGAAAAGGTAGGATGGAGGGAGGTTGCGGAGGGAGAGAAAGAGGAAACGAAAAAGAAAGAGTAAAAGAAAGTGCGAGGGAGTGACCTTGCGTGAGCGGAGAGGAGGTATAGAGCGAAAGCGGGGAGGCAGTGGGCTCCTTGGACGGCCATGTTGGAAACACAGCGAGAGAGAGAGAGAGAGAGATTTTTGAAAATGGCAGAAAGGATCTGCCGCAGAGCGCCAAGGGGCCGGCCAACTAAATTACTGCCTATAAATCCAGCGACGCTATACCCAACCAGCGCGAGCGTGCAGGTGCGCGCACACGCGGCGGGGGGAGGGTGTCTGAGCTCAGTCCCAGGGTCATACTTCATTTGCATAGTAGCTTTTTCAGCTGAGCTTGATAAATTCCCTACATATCCATACTAGGTATATCGACATGCTCTGCTGGGTGTCAGAGATGCAGCATGCAGAAGTATAGATGCATGCTGATCACGTTCAACACATCCACTGGACATTCTAGAATACATGAGCCCTCTCTCTCTCTAGCCCCTCCTTTCCCCACCACCTGCCCAATTCACAGTCAACTCACGTCACCACACACTGCAAGGGCACCTGTGTCCTTCTCTCGGCTTGCTCTCACTCTCTCTCGCTCGCACCTTTTGATCTAATACCGAACCGCACAAAAACACACCAACGTAAATAGCTCTGCCAAAAACTCCATTAGCAACATTAACATGCCATTTCAATTGCGACTGGTAAGAGGCCACACACACTCTAACTGTGTGTGCACTGGTGAAATTAGCATCAGCAATCAATGGCTGTTTACAAAAGGGAGGGCATAAAGAAGATCTCAATCACTGACCGTCCTCTTCGTCGCTCTCTTCAGGTCAAAGGTCACGTAAGGGGGAAGGGTGCGTCCATTGATAGGATTATGTTTTAATTAACAATGCCAGATAGGTGGACAGAATTAACGATGGTCTGAACTGCCAGTGAACAATGAGATAACTAACTTACGGACAAAAAAGACTGTGCTTAATGAGATGCTTTGGCAAAAGCTGTCAAACACACTAGTCAAAAATGTTCAAATTTGCCACTGTCTTTTCTATAATTTCTACTCAATCGAGTTTTAGCTCAATTTTCTGCATCAGTTGTAGTTCATTGAAGTAAAAAAAAAAAAAAAAATGCAATGAACTTAACTATGATTTCAATTTCATTAAAGTTTTTAATTTTTGTGTTTTACAGTGCACAATAGGCCTTCAGCTTGCTATCCTTCAGTTTATTATTTTGTATTAATACAATGAAGGCTTAGAAGATTATAACATTATCCTGTACAGTCCGTATTGAAAATATAGGACCAGTTTTTAATAATTTGTAAATCAATGTATATCACATTATTTAACATAATAACAATGATGATAATAAACTGCGTAAAATTATAAAATAAAATGTAAAAAGTAAAAAATAATACAGTTAATTGTGCCATTGTTTTCCTATGAATCATATTGTCACTACGCAAAGTCAGAATAAAAATCAAATATCAATATAGGCTAAATTATTCACACAAATAGTAAGTACTAATCATCAAATTAATAACTTGTGTCTACTGTCTATCTATAGTTTAGTTGTGTGTATAAAAGATTCAGAAGTCGTTTTCTCAACTAATTCAACTTATAAACCCTTCATAACAAACTTTACTCGCCTCATTAGCTCCGAACACCGAAAACCATTAGCTGTGCATAATCTGTGACATAAACGGCAGAGTGTGTGTGTGTGTGTGTGTGTGTGTGTGTGTGACCCTACACTGTAACGCGGGGTGATGTTCGTTAAAACACTCGCTGGACAGCTGCACCGGCTCTCCACAGCGGGAACTGCCGCCCCGTGAGCTAAACTCACAAAAATGTTCACACACAACGTTACTGAGATTTTTTTTTTCGCTTCCTTCAAATCCAACATGTCCAAACACTTACTTATAGAGTAAAAAGCGCTCTAGAATAGAATTGTGTTTATCACGTGACCTTTACAGCTATTAAAGACCAATGACTCGGACCACCGTCTTAAGAAATATGAATCAGAACCTAAATATTCTAAGAAAAATCCAACCTAGAAACTGAGCATACTTGTAAATTATGTCTAAGATGCTTCAAGAAATGAATAACTGTTCTGTTATGCTCACAAGTGATTTACATTATCAGCAAAACCTAAAGGAAACTTTTCTAAATCAAAATGGACCCTAATGCTCTTTTGAATATGTATTAAGCGCTTCAAACTAAGCTATAGAGGGGAATTCAATCTTTTGTTTCCAATGGAGTCTGTTACTCCATATGAATAGGGATTAAACTACAGCAGCATGTGCGCTTTCTCCCTTTCATTCATTTTCTGCTCAATTTAGCTTCAGTCCCAGCTACACCCCACCGGGTCATACAGGGTCAGATAGGACAAACCCCTTTTAATTGTAGTATTAATTATTTGGAGCGCTACTGTGACATTTAATTTCACATGTGCTTAAAACAGCCTCTTACGAATTAAAAAACAAGGACAATTCTTACCACCTGAACTCCCATAGTTAAAGAGCAGTTATTTAGAAAAGAAAATGTAAAACTGGACTCGGCACGCGACTCAAGCAGACTCGAGTGTCTCGTTTGACATGACTTATCTAGAGCAGCAGGCCCGAGAGCTGCCTGAACACCCGCGAACTGTCGATCGGATCTTACCTCCGGTGTTGGAGCGCTTGGTGCTGCTCGCCTCGGTCGGTGTTTCCAGGGGTCTCTTTCGGGAATCGGAGAGATCCTGGTCCATGTGTGGCGACTGTGAAAGGTGCTGAGGACTGGAGAAGATCCCGTTCTGCTGAACTGCCCCGCCAGCCATCATTTTGTCACCGGCTGGAGTTTACACCGCGTTAGCGCACCGAAACCCGTTAGAAAGCATATAAAAATCAGTCAGCGTCTCCCCTCCGAGCTGTCCGTACGTGTATTGGTGCCTTAAATGTCATAAAAATGCCATGCTGCGGGGTCGCTGCGTGCGTCCGTTTCTGCCGCGCTGTCCACTATTTCCCGTTGGGAGAAGAGGCGCATTAAAGCTCTAAATATAAAAATCAATTCACTGAAGTCTATTCATTAGCGCGCACCCGACACTTGAGACGTCTGTGTTTAACGAGCCCTCACGCACACGCGCAGCGCCCTCTCCAAAAAGATTCTCGCGACCATTGCCTCGCGCTGACAAACTACTAAAAGATAAACAAGTGAAGATTCAAGCTCAAAACAAAAAGACAGTTAAAACGTCGTTGTCGCTCGCCTTTTTCCGGTCTCAGTGCAGCGGAGCCTGATTTTGGAAGGAGTGAGTGAGTGTATTGCTGTTGACGGTGTCAGTCCGTTTGTTTTGGAGTGTAAAAGAGAAGATTTTGTTTCAGAGATGCGAGAGTCTTGGCCAGCGCGCGGCGGCGGCTGCTCGGGTGACAAGAGCTCTCGCGCAGCATCCCTGGACCAATTGTGAGCCAGAGCGCGAGAGTCCACCTGACGTCACGGGCCGCATCCTCCAAAAGAGTTTTTCAACGGCAGCAAGTTTCAGAGTACAGACTCACTTCTAGTTTAACAACTTGCCATTTAACTATAACTATCCAATTATAATTGCGAATATAATAGCAGGATGTTACATATGGGGATTATTAAATAATACGTTACTTTCAAAGTGCTACAATGTGGAATAAATTACATTTTGCAGACGTCGATTTCCTAAAGGCAAGATTATTTACATGTACAAAGACAACTTATGTTGAAAGCGTAAACTTATAAATATGCAAAATATATGTATACTTTTTAGAGAATTTAATCAGTCTTATATTTTTAAGTAATTGATAGTCACCACATGATTTTTTTTTTTTTTTAAATGGAAAATGGTAGCATATTTTTATAAGATTGAAAAATTTATAGTGCCCTAGCAATAAAAATAGCATGTACATGTTACAAAAATAACAGAAACACCCCCTCCCCACCCCACAGATTAAACAGTTAATCAGATTGTCATCACAGATACCACACGGTCACTTACAGTATATAGAGTCTTTCAATTTAAATGAAGAAAACTGTATTTCACAGTCTTATTTCAATTTCACAAATAAAACTCAAAAAGGACAAAACTCTATGTAAAAAGGTTTTACAATAAGTGTTCTTAAGATGGAACTGCTCATTTGTTCAGTCACAAAACACCCCCAGAAGCAACTAAATCCAGTACAAGAGTCCTCTAGACTAGAGTTTCGGGGTGATAATTGCATAATTCAAAATCTGCATTAGATGCAGATTATCCACAGGATAATATAATCTTCTATAACACAAAAGATTTACATAGAGGTTATATGTAAACAACACCACATCCCAAGCAAAATAAATGCTACATATAATTAAACATGTTTACTATTAAACAGTTTTCTATCCACATAAGAAAAATCATGAACTGACACACAGGCCATTGAGTGTACACAGGCCATTTCACAAATTCAAGGCCGAAGAGCACATCACAGATTTCCAAAAGAAAACAAAAACAGAAAACAAGTCAACCATGAAACCAATTTTTATATAAAAGATTGTTTATAATTTTAATTTATAAGTATTTAATATGTTTTGTAACATGTAAACATTTAAAGGAAAAGATTACGATTTAACTGACAGTACAATTGACAAGTAATTAATTAATTAATTATGTACCATTTTCCTCCCCAGAAGTATATGGAACTGCAAATATTACCACATCCGGCCAGCCACATACTCAAAGGCAGACCTCTTCCTCTGTCAGACAGGGCTGCCGGTTTCACGGAGTGCCTCTTGAGCTCCTTGCAGTGTCTCTCTTTTCACACATTTCCAATAATCAGAAATACCATGATGGGGCTGAACCTATGCAACACAGGTGCAATCTACAGTAAGTCTACTGGTTTCTGCGCTGAGCCACTTACACAAAATCACAGAGATTAACTACTGTCACAAAACTGAGCAATAGTTGCTGTTCAGATTAACGTCCATCATGTGTATTATTGTCGGCATAGACATTAGCATTTATGTCAGAATTTACTACCAATAATTCTTTTAACACCAATGATTTTTATTAAATGATTAATAGCACAACATTGTAAGTGAAATAAATTAAATTATGCAAATTAATAATTCATTATCAAATAAAGGGCTAAATGGTTTCTCACCCTGAGTCCACGAAGTACTCTGTCTTTCATCACACCGAGGAACTCTTTATGACTCAGACAGTTGTCCCCGTCCAGGTCAAAGATCTTAAAAACGGTGTCCAAAACGTTCTCTGAAAGGTCGTGACCTGTCGCTATCTTCACCGCTCGCTTAAACTGAGCTATGGAGCAACAGAGTGAGGGATATTGCTATGCATTTTAATGACTCAATCAACACAACCTTGATCTGGAAAATGTCAAAAAATGTATTGATATTATGTATTATTAAAAGTTAAAACTATTGGCATCCAGATCAGTCTTACCCATTCCTATTGGCTTGTTGGCATCATTAATCATTTTTACTGAGAATGCGAAGTCCTCCAGATTGTTAGTAAAGAGACAGAATGCTTTAAATTCATCAAAGGTGATGCTCTGACAAAGACAAAAAACACAGACACTATTTTACAAGACATTCTAAAATATACTAATGGAATTATAATAATGTTACAGGATGCTACAAATGCACAAGGTCTTTATTTTGTCAAATGATCCTTCTTATGTTATAAATAACGTTAATAATCACCATGTTTTTCACAAGATATTTCAGCTAGTTGATGGTTTTATTATAAACGGCAGTTTCAACAGGTCGACAGGTTCCAGAGTCCTCTAAATCAGTAGTTAAAACTTTTTGACTCAAAGGGCCCCCCATTGTCCAACACAATATTCACAGTATTCGAGTTTGATTATTATAATATATTAACAATAAGTAAATCATTTAAATACTTTTAAGTAATCCTGCAGCCCCCCTCTGGAATTTTGCTGAGGCCCCCTGGTTGAGAGCCACTGCTCTAAATGTCATTTGTCCAACTCTAGGTGGACTGTAAATGCCATGTACTCAAGAGTGATTTGCCAACTCTACCACATCTAGAATCCAATCATCTCAAGACTAAAAAATAATGACCTGAGGTCAGTTTTTATACAAGTAATTTTAATTTGTACTCTCACAGGATGTTTTGATACCATTCTTTATTCATGGCAGTGTTTTGGGGGAGAATTGTGAGAGAGCCCACTCCCTTGGATGAGAACCCTACTCATGGATGGTCTCAGGATGCTTCACTGTTGGCACAACACAGGAACCATGGTAGCGTTTACCTTTTTTTTTTTTTGGACATTGCTGCCCCTCTTGATACCAGGCCATTGTCCAATAGTCTTGGCCTCAATCTGCGTGCAGATGCACTAACACCTACCTGTTGCAAATATTGCTGGACACTCAGGGACGTCCTAAAGCCTTCTTTACAGCAGTTGAACCTCTCTCCTTGAAGTTCTTGATGATCCAGTAAATGTTTCTTTCAGGTGCAATGTTCTTTGCAGCAATTTTCTTGCATGTAAGGTAGGGGTGTGCGATATCACAATTTTTGATTGTGAACAATTAAAATGTCTCCACAATCTGCTTTTGAAGAAATATCATAGTATCGTGCTACAGTGCATTCTATCAGTTGCAGTTCTGGTGCCTCCGTCCCAACGCGACATACATTCACATCACGTTAACGCAGATTTAGGGTTAAGCTCACGTGACATTGCAGTTATTCATAATCACAAAAGTTAAGTATTTGCATGCGTTTTAAAGCCTTGCCGGTTAAACATTTTATTCGCAGGTTGTTCTGACAAGCTTTTCTGAGCACGTACACCCAAAGTGCGTGCGCACTTAAAGCCTTTTAAACAGCATGTGAATACTAAACTAAGTTATCTTTTGTGTCTATTTGCGCTTTAACTGTACAATACACACAAGGTTTACATAAACACATTCGGATATGTCTTAAGCGAACGTAAACAGTTGGGAGAAAACTGGATGAGGTCTTAAAGTGACAGCAGCCTAATAAACCTGCTGCCGCTTGTCATTAATGTTAATCAAACAACAAAAAACAAAGAGAAAATCACTTACTGCTTTTTACTGAATAACTTCATTAGTTTTAATAAGAATCAGTGTATATATAATTTATACAGTGATGTCTAAGTAGTGTTTTATTTTTACATTTGTTTATTCAAGTTCTTTTGTTCTTATTTTTAATAACAAATATTTATAATAATAATTATTCTTATTTTTAATAACCAAAAATAAAAAACAAATTTTCATCTTCACCCACCCCTACTTTGGCCTAAATGGCTGGTCATTCTTTTTTTCTTTTATATTTTGTTGCCTTGTAAGGCTACTTTTTAAAATAGGGAAATTAGTTTGGCTGTACTGCTCAGTCACTTGCAAAATAGTAAAACCAACATGAAAAAAATCACGATAAAATCGTGAATTGTGATTTTCCTGAATAAAAAGTTTTTGCCATATCGCCCACCCCTAATGTGAGGCTATTTTGATGCAAATCAATGGTGGCTGCACATCTTTCTTTGGCGGTAACCATTGCGAACACAAGAACAATGATTGGAAGCACTTCTTCCCTTCTTTTATAGCAATCAGTCTGCTCTTATAATCCAATCAGAATGATAGAGTGATTTCACCTGACTAGTACTCGTTCACACTTTCCCATGTGCTGATGATATGATTAGTGAAATGTTATTAGCTGGTCCTTTTGTGCCAGGGCCAAAAAACAGTGAAATTTAGATTGTGATAAAATTCTTTTTTTTTTTGGCCAATAATGCTTTTTGCAATAATTTAAAATGCATATGACCATTCTGCACAATAATCTATGGCCAAGGCTGTATATTAATAATATTCAGGACGATCAGTATTAGAGTTTAAAACATGTTACCTGTCCCGGGGGGATCCTCTTCCTCATGTTGTCCCAGTATGCCTCATTGTCCTCTTCATTCGTGTAGTGAAGCAGCCATTCAGCAAAGTCCTCCCGCCTCATGGTCTTCATCCCTTTAGAAAACCGCAGGAACTCAACTTCTTGCACCTCTGCCTGCAGATCTTCCATAAACCTACAAAAAAACCAAAACAAAATCCTTGCAATACATCTCTCAATACTAAACAAACACAGGAGACTTAGGGAGACTTTGAACAATGTTACACTACTGTTCAGATGTTGCTGTTTAAAATTAAATTGAACAAAATGACAGTAAAGGCATTCACGAATATTACAAAAGATTTCTATTTCAAATAAATGCTGCTCTTTTGAACTTTCTATGCATTAAATAAATCTGAAAAATATATATAACAGTTTTCACAAAAATATTAACTGTTTAACATCGATAATAATTAATGTTTGTTTGTTTCTTGATGAAGTAATGATGCTGAAAATTCAGCTTTGCCATCACAGGAATAAATTAAATTTTAAAATATAGTAAAATAGGAAAAGTTATTTTAAATTGTAATAATATTTCAAATATTACTGTTTTTACTCTATTTTTGATCAAATAAATGCAGCCTTGGTAAGCATAAGGGACTGCTGCTTTACCTGCAAAAATCTTTGTAATGGAGTTTTTTCTTGCCATTTTTCCCAAAGAAGAAAACCTGTAGTGTAGTGTTGACCTCATAATCACTGGCTAAAAACTGTAGAAAAACAGACAATGTGGTTTGTCAAAACATCTAAATGTAACAAATGTTTTTACAAAGATATTCAATACAACGGAACTTTGATATTGAACACAACTAGGAAGTGTTTCTATACAGAATATAAGAATAACAAATTCTAAATCAATAACAATAACATGCAAAGTTGCTGAACTTAAACATGTACCCACCTCTGTCCCACCCTGCCTTAGCAGCTCTTTCCTCGGTCGAATAACTTTCTTCAGCTTAAAAAAAGAGAGCAAAGTTAGTAGACTGCTGGTAAAAGAAGTCATGCACATTCAAATAACTGATGAACTTATTTACTCAGATTCTCTAGTGTTTACACATGTTTTTGTGTGTTAAGGGGTGGTGGGATGTAGATATGCTCTGAAAAACAATGAGTCTATTCAAATAGCTTTTTGAGTTTTTGTGAATCTAACCTTCTGCACTTCCACATGGCACACTAATCCATGTGGATAGACTGAACATTTAAATCAAACTAAATTCAATTAATGTATGTATTTTTCTGATGCTCCTATCATGCACCAATCATGCATCAACCATTTCCACATACCTGGTGCACATCGGTCTCATCTCATGCCAGCATTAACAGAAACACAAAGCAGATAGACCCTTTTGACCAAACTACTTACATTCCATAATGTATAAATCTAAGTCAGGGGAACTTTCCTAGTTCTGCATATCTTCTAATAAATCAAATGCATTTACATTTACAAAAAAAAAAAAGTTTTTAAACAACATTTGCACTGTTCAATTTGAGTATGAGAAAACATGGTGTCAAATAAATCATGTGTGAAAAGACATGCCATACCTTCTGAAATTCCTTCTTGTCCACATGCTCATTGCCATCAATATCAAGCATTTTGAAAGCAATATGAAATCCTGTTTGAGGTTCTGGAATCACAATTCAGTTAAACTGAGTAAAGTAATGGCCACTGGCTTTCTAATCTGAAAAAAGAGACCCCCCCACGAGGAGACTAAAAACACTAACGAGTATAATGCAGCTGCCCCAGTGTCAGTCAATATCACAAATACAACTGTGACATAATTGTGATGTTTTGGTAAATACAGTATGCTCCAGTATAGTTTCACAGCAAGCACTTGGTGAAGATGCAGTATTTTTGGCTTTTCCAGCTAATTAGCAAAACTTTATATCAAAAACAAACATAGGGCTCTAAACTTGTACAACTGGACTGAAACTGCTGGTACTGAACAGACTTTTTGTACACAAAATGTGCATCTAGTCAAGTACAGACCTATTGCAAACTCACCAAAACTTAAGATCGTTAGATTTTTAGACAATATTCTGATTATATTCAAGTGTAAGAACAATGGGTCTCATTCACTAATAATTGCGTAAATTATTCGTTTTATATGCACAGGAGAACTTCTCATGAAAAATTTCTGCCTAATTCACGACAAGTACGTATGCGCATTAAATTTGTTCTTAAACTTGTTCTAACGTTAATGAATTTAGAGTACTCTAAATCAGCGATTTAATTTTTATAAAGCGATTGATAATTTTTATAAAGCACACCCAAATCATGTCCATATAAGGGCTTTCTGCACACCCTTTTCTTTCGACACACTCAGCAAACATGATGCTCTCCAACGACATGCTCTCACCTGAGAGCACATACAGTAAGATCCTCAAGCAATGCTAAAGGTGGCGACATCAAACAAGTTCAAACACAATAAACAACTTTTATACAGACCCAGATCACAGACCTATGATTAGCCAGCTGTACATACGCAAACCTGCATCTGTATGCAGAGGAACCTTGCAGTTTGAGCTATAATTTTCTTACACTGTTATATATATACTGTATATAATAGATAGATAGACAGTTGTTCCTACATTTGTTCGTAAATTCGCAGATTTCACCCCCAAAAATTTGTGTGTACGCACGGTTAGTGAATGAGGCCCAATAAATTCTGCTGCCGAACCAGAAAGTGATTAAATAGTAATTAAGTTGTCCTTCTACCCATCTTCTGTGACTTTTGAGACTAGGAATGAGAATCAAAAGGAAATATTTTGGCTTTGGTTCCACTTAATGATTTTGTTTCCTTAAGATTTGTTTTTACTTGTGAGAAAACATGTCATCAAATCTCTCAAATTAACTTGTTCCCAAGTTGGACTATATGGTCATGCTGTATTTTTAATCCTGCATGCAACCAGCAAGGACAATGATGTAGTGTTGTCAAAAGTACCAGTACTTCGGTAGCACAAAGCTTTGTTTACAAAATAAATAATAGGTTAGCAATTAAATGTGACATCGCAGCCATGGAAACATTTTGGTTCATGCCGAATGAGAGAGGTACGAGAGTCCATAAATTTAAGCTTTGTATTCTGTATTGCGAATCACGATCTGGTCACCCGATTAGCAGAGAATTTAACAATATTCCATTAGTTATTTCACTTAACATGGTTTCTTTTCCCAAATCTTCACTCACAAAGGGGATTATAAACGTTTCTTTCTTTAGTTCGCTTTTAGGCCTATTATAGGCTATTCGCATTCTTTACTGTGGTAAAGTAGAATAAACACCGATGGACAGAAACCTTTTTGTTTGCACGTCAGTTTCTATTTAACACAGTTTGTGCTTGTTACTAGACTTACTTAGGCGCGTCAAGTTTATTTGTATAGCGAGTTTCACACACGCTGGTGATTTTTACTTTTGCTTTTCCTGGCAGCGCTAAGTCAAATATAGCCTGAATGTGTGAAGATAAAACTCGCTCTTCACACCATTTCTAACAAGTGTCAGTTGCTTGTAACATCAAGAGATAAATTGAAGATATTATTAAAGCGAAATGGTCTCTTTCCTGCTCGTGTCCCACATCCCTCTCAAAGCGCAGAGCGGTAGGCTATACGACGCATCTTTGTGTAGAAATAAAAAACAAATGTTTTTTTTTTTGTTTTTTTTTTTTAACTTTCTTATTATTTAGGTAACCATTATTTACCGATATTTATTTCATAGTTTTACAGGCTGTAGTGTGTCGTTTCATTGAAGGAATAGCTAAAATAAACACGCACGTCTGTTACAAAATGGATGTTTGAGCATTTTTACATATATATATATATCAAAATTTATTTCATTGAGGTATATATACACACACAAACATACCAATATATATATCCAAATATTTATATGTATGATTACCATATTTAATATGCTTTTAAAATAGGCTACATAAAATAGTAAAATAGTTACAACAGATTTTGCTGTGGTACCGAAATTGGTACCGAGAACCGTAACATTTTTATGGAATTGGTACCGACTACTGTTATTTTGGTACCGTGACAACACTACAATGATGCATTGTCTAATTATTGTGTTTGTATTATTTCACAGAGGCTGCAAGCTCAGCTAAAATTAATTTTGCCATGATGCTGTGATTTTAGCAGCAGTGCAGGATGGTGCAGACATATTTTGATACAGTGTCAAAGAATCAGACTTCAGGAATGTCACAAAAATAATTGGTTCCAGGGACGGGCACGTAGCTGATAGAAAACTGTTTATGAAATGATGTAAAAATGGTTGGAAATACTTACTTGTAAGAATAGTGAGGAGAAACAGGTACTCTGTGTATGAGATCAGCCCTGAAAATAATGGTTCAGACAAGGAGATTCAATGTTAATGTTGTTAATTAAAACACTCAAGTAAACAGAAACAGCATATTCAAAATTACATTTTAATTATGACATTTCCACAATGGGAGGAAGTTGGCGCACACAGCCACATTACTGAGACAGGTAGACTATGTAAGGCATGTGTTCGCTTAACATATACCTTTGTCTCCGATTCCTCTGAACAAGAGATTTCCTGCCTCAGCCCTGGAAGCCACCCATACCATATCGTCCACATCCTGTGAGTGGACCAATCAGATAATAAGGCAAAGCTTTAATTGTGTAGGTGAGATTTCCAGCACAATCACACATCACATATGATCATATAATAACAGCATTCGTTTAGAACTAGTCTACTTGTGTTCTGAGCAACATTCATGTGAACTAACAAAATGCACTTACTCCTTTGGTCAGCACCTTTTTCTTTAGTTTGTCTATAAGAGGAAGATCAAAGATTGTTGTAACATTATTTTGCAGCATAGTGAAATTCAACAGAAAAAAAAAAATAGCTTTGAGGTCTGAAGTGGTGTTTGGAGAGATCCAAATTATGCTTACTACATTATGCTTACTTTATGAATACAAGGCCTAACACGCAGAGGTGATTACTTCCAGATAAACAGCATTTTCACTCGGATGTACACTCAAACCAGAAACATGTTAATATAAATGAGAGCACAAGTGAGAGAGAGGGGAAGGCTGCATGTGTCAGCAGTTTGGGGTCTTGGTGTTTTTTGATAAGAGTTTACATTTAAACAGAAATTTTAAAGTTTGCACTTTTCATAAAGGTGAAAACTATCATCCTAAAGTAAAGTGTAATAAAGCTATATTTTATTTAGTCCAACAGAACAGGAAAGCACAATATCACATAATAATTTACAGCCAATTCCTAACGCATGTCTCTTTTTCAGTGTTCGCACATGCATATGATGGTATGTCACTTACGATCCACCTTCTCCATCAAGACTGAATGGAGGAAGTCTCTGGGTGTCATGTATGGCTCCTCTTCATAGATCATGGAGGCAAACTGGTTGAACCGCAGTCGTCTCATGGACACTTGTGGTCTTCTGATCTCCTCTTTCTTTACAGACATACAAAAATGGAAAGAAAGAGTACATGTTGCATTCATAAACTGTGCACATGCATTCTATCTAGAGCTTAACCTGGCCTCTAGAATGAAGACATTAAAATTATGAGCCCTTATCTTTTCAGTAAATTGAATAATGTTAAAAATAATATGTAACTGGAAAGTTTTTAAACAAAGAGCAAGTGGCAATTCTATGACTTTTTAAGCAGGGGCAACAGGGGAGCAGTGTCGTGATTGTTAATTAAAACTAAAACTATTAAAATTGTTTTTGGCAATAGAAAAAAATAAAGAAAATAAAATATAAATATTAGATAAAAATCTTAAATGGAAACAAAGTTGCCTTATCAACTAACTGAAATAAAGTTTAAGCCGAAGTACTACACTTTCTAAAACTAAAATAAAAATAAAGTTAAACGGAAATATAAAAAAATAATAGAAAAAGACATAAATGCAATTAATAATAAAACTTAAAATAAAATTAAAAAACATGAAACTGTAAAAAAATATATAAAAATAGATAATATATATTAAATACTATAATATAGTATACAAATAATACTAAATTTATTATGACAAATGTGCACAGAGGGATAAAATATGATTTGCTTTTCTTTACATGTGGACTCAAGATTTATTATTACTTTCTCCTTAACCAATGTAAACACTGTTATTGTAAGATTACCCCATAACCGTTTAAACTGTTTATTGGGGTTTTATAGTAATAGGTTTATGTGTACATGAAAATTCACTTCAATAATGAAATTGTGGCTCTGATTATAACATTGTACTATGTTTAAATTAATTCTGTACATTTTCTAAATGTTAATCACATAATGAGTCATTAACCAAGCATTTAGATTATGTAACCTTGCTGACTACCCCCATAGTGTAGCAACAGTTTGCTGTGACACCATACAGACATACCTCCACCTACAACGTGATAGCAACAGTGTTACTATCCAAAATATGTATACATAAACATTTGCAACAGGAGACATATTGGGCTTTTACTGAGACTCCATATACAATTTACAAAACTGCAATAAAACACGGGTAAATCCGATTAATAATAGTAAATATTGGTTAGTCCCATTTTAATACTTAAACCTCAACTGATGACAATATAATCATAGTGACTCTACGAACAAACACAGACGACATGACAGTGAGCCTGTTATGTTTTACTTCTCGGACAACATGACATTTTAAAAAGTTAAGAGGTTATTTTAAAAGTTGTCTCTGATTTGTAAAGTTTGTTTACCTTCGCGTCCTCCGCATACACGGTGTGTGGCCACAGTGTCCATCTCGGTTCATTCTTATAGTAAATAAATCCGCCAGCTACAACAGAGCCGAACAGACCGGCTCCAACAGCACGACTATACCGTATACTTCTGAGAGGCCACAAACTTCTCACTGTACTCCGCCAACTAGCACCTAACCTGGCCCAAGTCGCCATTGTTCTACGGGAAGTTTTTATCAGTCTTCTTTGGTCGATAATGGAGTTTGAGTGACAAGAGGCGGTGATTTGTCGCCCCCATCAGGCGAGCTCGTCGACAGTTGGTTATAATGGAAGACGCACCTTGCAGTTGTACAAGTAAATTAAACATTGATGATGTTTTAGTCATTAGTCATTTGAGCTATCCTGTGCACACTTTTACGAAACAGGACATGAAATCTTCTCCGGGTAATTTTGGAGATGTGATTTTATTAGACTTTAAAGATTTCTAGCCTACATAAAACTGTTCTTCCAGACAGCTGAGTTTATCAGAAATTATAACATGCTTAATTGCTCAGCTTTAATGAACACAAATATTTAAAATATTTTGTGCGGCTTATGGGACAATAAAATGCTGCTCTATAAATAAAAATTTATGACTATATAGCTACTGATAAGTCTGACGTTTAGCCCTATCACCCTGCTCACTCTTTTAATGTAAGTGAGCAGTAACTCGTTTTTATTATACAGTGTTTTATTTAGTGTCCTTGTAACACATGTTAGGCTACATGTACTTGTTATAGGCCAAATAATTACAGTCAATTATGAATAATTACAGGCAACTAACCCTAAACCAAACCCCAGTCCTAACCCTATAGTAGCCTAAGTACATGTGGTTAAGTAATGTTACTTAGTACTGTAACAAGGATAAAGTAACATATTGAGCTTTAATTAATGGTGAACTGGCAAAATTACACATTGCTCTTGATGTAATACGTTTACTAATTTGATTAGTTCATTCAAAGCATATATCAAAATGAAAGACAAAGCCTATAGCTAATGTTGTAGTTATTACTCTAAAACTGCACTGCATTTCCCATTAGCCTTTGCGACATGTGCGTGTCCCGCAATGTCATCTCCGTTACCTGTAAGTTGAAGAATGAGCAAGTGAGAAAAAAGGACTGCGATTCACATTGAGAAATTTGGTTTAATTACATGTGAGCTATATGTGTGTATAATGTCATAAAAAGACACCTAGAAGGTAGAACGTGTTAAAACCATTATAAAAGTTAGTACAATTTAGTAAAGTAATACCATAATTCAACCATACTTGTGTTAATATTAATTGTATTAATATTTTGATTATTAATCAATCATTTATGACTACGTAAATGTAAATACAATCATTTGTAGTTTTTACTCTGAAACTACACTACATTTCCCATAGGCTTTGCGACATGGGCGTGTTCCGCTATGTCGTCTCCGTTTAGTTGAAGAATGAGCCAGTGAGAGAAAAGGACTGCGATACACATAGAACAATTTGTATTAATTACATTAAATGGTGTTCATATGAAAGTATTTCGAGACTTTCGATGTTTTTTCCAGGTTTTGAGCGGTTGTTGCGCGTAGTTACCGACCTTCAGGAATTGTTTGTCTATGTTTAATAACTGATTAATGTGAGGCTCATCCGCTAGTCGGTTAGCAAAGCGCCTTTGCCGCTGCGATGATGGAAACTTGAGCAGCTCAAAGCAAACACTCATCCAGCTCTCCAGACCACCCAAACACAGTGAGTTTTACTTTAAATAAATATACTTTTTACAAAGATTATGTGATACTGCCTTACTGAATCCCACAATGGCCGGTTTTATTAATGAGATCAGCTGCTAACGTACTAGCTGAGCAGATTTGTTACTTTGTTTTGGGTCTTTGTTGCTTCCAAAGGTCTAACCTGGAAAAATAACTCTTATGAAGTCAATTTTTACAGATAAACTGCTATTTAGTAGTCCCTTCTGTATAGTAACATTATTTGCTGTTTTACTGTCTAAGCTGTTACTTGCAAAGTCCTGGTACATGTATAGTGAGATATGAAATCTCTCTCTCTTTCAGGGACCCCTGTGCCAGGCAACAAAATGCAGACCATAAAGTGTGTTGTTGTTGGTGATGGTGCAGTGGGAAAGACCTGCCTGTTGATCTCCTACACCACCAATGCCTTCCCAGACGAGTACATTCCTACGGTGTTCGACAACTACAGCACTCAGACCTGTGTGGACGGCCGCGCCGTCAGTCTCAACCTGTGGGACACGGCCGGTCAGGAGGAATATGACCGCCTGCGAACCCTCTCTTACCCGCAAACACACGTGTTCATCATCTGTTTCTCTGTGGCAAGTCCTTCCTCTCACGCCAACGTCAGGCATAAATGGCACCCGGAGGTGTGCCACCACTGTCCTGGCGTACCCGTGCTGCTGGTGGGCACTAAGAGAGACCTGCGGGGGGACAAGGAGACCCTGGAGAAGCTGAAGGAGCAGGGCATGAGTCCGACCACTCCGCAGCAGGGCAGCGCTCTTGCCCGGAGCATAGGTGCGGTGCGATATCTGGAGTGCTCAGCCCTTCTGCAGGAAGGAGTCAGAGAGGTCTTCAACGAAGCAGTCAGGGCCGTTCTCTATCCCAACGCCAAGAAGCACGCCAAGAAATGTGTGCTGTTATAACTACATGAGGATGTGTGTGTGAGAGAGATTTTATGAAGGGTGGAATGTAAGTTAGTCTTGTGATTGTGTGTTGCTACCACTTTTTGTTCCTATCTTTACACTACAGTTAGCAATAGGTGCACAGACTGATAATGAGGGAGAATGAGGCTGTTTGTGCTTGTGTATTTGTGTTTCAAATTTACATACATATCACTTAAGACATAAATGTGGTGTTGTAATCTAAAATCAGGCAGAGTGTAGTGAATTTGTCTGAAGGACTACAGGCACCAACGACATCTGCCTTCCTATAATGCCTTAAACCCCAGCATATTTTAAGGAATCACTCAGAGGATATTTCATGCACCAAAGTCTAATGTGACCAGAGGTCTTACGAAGGTGCTGTCTTGGCCTTACCGCATCAGTAACACAATTATGAGGGCTTGCAATCCCCCTAATTTGAGTGCTGTGTTAATGTGAGACCATAAGGCCTATAGGTTTGATGGCCTATGCTTACCACAACATGCCATTTTTCCTGTATTGTTGCCTGTTAATGATCTCTGACCTTTGTAGTGTTGATCAACAGCTCAGGAAGTGCTGTGTAATCCCATCGTGCCTTTAGCGGCTCAGCCCGTACATCTCACGAGCTCCTTCCTCTCTGCTCATTTCGTCTAGGGTGCTGCTTTGGGTGCCATTTGACATTTATTGCTGGAAAGGGCTGCTGAAAATTTACAGAGAGCTGCTGTAGCTCACCTGCCTTCTGTTAGAGCTGTAAATGAAGGGATAGAGTGCTTTTTTTATAACACCCTTGGGGTAGAAATGAAGATCTTACTGTTTGGCTTGTTGTGCCTGAATCCTCACAATTTACAACCCTGTTATTGAATCTGAAGTGCCACTAATATTTGTATTATTTTGTATTTTATCATGAATGTTGATCCACTCCAATGAAGTGCCCTAATAAGAACTATTGAAGGAGATATCTTACATCTCTGTTATACAAGGAACATCCAGACTGTGGTTAATATACACAAACACTCCAAACATTCAGGTTTAGGCTTCATTTGGGTCAACATTTGCATTTTATATATTGAATGTCTACCTTTTGTATAATAAACATCAGCTGTTTCATTTTTAGCAAAAAGCTGCTTTGTCAACAATTTTGTTTTTAGGACATCAATACACCTTTTTTTTTTTTTTTTTTTTTTTTTGTATTAAAGCTGTTTTTATTTCTTGAAACAGTCATTATTGTTTAAGAATATACCTCCACTTGCATGAGAAAATAAACCAGTTTTAAAGTAAAACAGAATGGTTGGCTTCTGTTCTTTGACCTCAGATTTGTTTATGATACTCTGTATAAATGCAGAGAGAAAGAGGGAATGAGAGAGAACAAGTGAGAGAAAGAAAGAACAGCTGCATCTTTCTGACGTTCTTCACAATGCTTTCACAGATTAACAAAACCGTCAGCTGTGTATGTGTAATTTGTGTTGAGGCATTGTTCTTAGAGTAATGATCTAATGTTTAGGCCTGAATGCTTAACATTTATTTTGGGACAGGTTGTTCTTTACAAAAAAGTAGGCACAGGGTTAATTTCTTATTCATGGATGATGTAACATTTCAGTGTTTGCTGTATTAACCTACAATTGATATTACAATTACTACAAGATAACAAAACAACAACAACATGAAATTAATTTAGACTAGAGATATTTGTAATGTTTTTAAATGAATGGTAAATTATTCCACCATCCTTTATGGAAAAAGATTGGTTGGTTAGTAGTACATGTGTAATATAAGAATAAATAATAAATCCTGATATGTGGATAATGTCATTAAAAGACTCAAATAGAAAGTGAAAAACATAAAAGACTGTAAAATTATATTAACATTTGGATTACACTGGTCTACAATTTTTTTTAGAGGTTGTCTGCTTCAGAGATAAAATGTGCTATTTATTGATGTGCTGAATTCAAATATGACAAATAAAACAACTGACTGGCTATTGTTTCTAAGATATTTAAGTTTTTACATTTTAAATTGTGTAGATAGTACCTATCACCTGTCCTGTTTATGTAAAGCTTTAAAAATCAGCAAAAAGGGTTATATAAATCAAGTTTATTATGAAACAAAAAGCAAAAAAAACTATTACGCACTTAGTTTAGTCCTATTCAGTGTCTACTCTACGCTTCTTGGCTTGTCTGCATTCATTGAATGGAGCATCTCTTGTCACTGTCCAGCAATAGTCTGCAAAGATGGGCTGCATTTGTCCTGATAGCATTTCGCAATTGTTGCAATGTCCTGGTAAAATTGCCATGCTTGTAGCTCACTGCTCTGCAGTTCGGTGTAAAAAATCTAGATGAGATGTTAAATCGTGTTGATGGCAAATCATTGCCATTATGCAGCAAAACAGACAACTTTAAGACTGTTGTATTACTGACCCAATAGCATATCTTGAACACTAGAGCCAATTATCAAATTTAAGCATAATTTTCAATCTCAGTGACCCAGGATTAGTACAGTTTGACTACATTTATTTCAAAAGCATTTTGGCTGTAGACCAGTGTTATTAACCGTCAATTAATGGTATATACATATAAATTAGATCATGTAAATTAAACATTCAACATTTTAAATATCAGACAAATGTGTTAGGCAATGGTTGTTAGGCAACCATGTGTTAGGCAATGGCTAGTTAGTAGTTTTTAGTTTGGCAACTACTAATAAAAGCAATAAACTGAATAAACCAAACTTATAGTCATTAAAGGGATTGTTGACTCAAAAAATGAAAATTCTGTTATTACTTACTTACCCTCATGTCATACCAAACATTTATGGCTTAAATAAAACAGCAACATGAAGGTGAGTAAATGATGACAGATTGTTTTGGGTGAACTATCCCTTTAATCACAATTTAGGAATAATAAACAGAACAATACCAAGAGGGTCCTTACACCATTGGTGCTCTGGCCCTAAATACACTGAATGGTTCTGTTTTTGTCCAAAAACATTAAGGCATTTAATAAAAAATAAAAATATTTATTAGATTATAGCCAACTTTCAGCTTTGGTATTTCCATAACAATATATGGAAATAAACATCAAAGCAATTCCAGGATATTCTATAATCCCATGAAACGGGCTGGGTCTCTCCAGGAGTTTTTCTTTTGTTTTGTTCACTTTTAATTCAGTTAACTAAGCAAATTACCCTCCTCTTAGCAAATTAAATTGAACAGAGAAAAATGCAGTCAATATTTAATATGTGCTCTACTCTCCAGTGCGGAGCTGCATCTTTAGACCTGTAGGGGGAGTCAAATAAACTGGATTAGCTCCGAACACAACAAACAGAAACACACACACACACAGAGCTGCTGCTTCTACCCGCGCATACTGCAGCAGCTAATTCATTGCCAAATCCTTTTGAGTTATTTATATCTACACATTAAACAAACTAAGTTTGCATATACTATTCTTGAACGCAACATTTTTTTTTTTTTTTTTGCGCGTATGCTTTTACGCGTTCCCTTTGGCTGGCTGCTAACAGCTAATCGACCGGAGACAGTGAGCTCCTCCTTCGGTCAGATTTTCAGTCGAGCCCGAGGATCCAGAGGCCTTCGAGCCGGGTAACAGCAACAGAGGAGCAGGTACATGTTCTTAAAGATTATTATGCTGAAGTCATAACAGTGTCTAAAAAGCAGGTTAAAAGTAAAAGAATACTGAAGCGGAACATCTCCTCTATCTCTTTTCCTAGCTCTTCTCTTGTATTGTCAGTTATACTCCATTAATTCCTGTAGCCTATAAACTGTGTAGCGGTGATGTACTTGCTTTTTAATTCTATGGAAACTCTGACTGAGTAGTTTTAATCAGAGAGTTGTGTGGTCGTTAAAGAACTTAAATCTGAAAGGTTGCAAGTTGGAGTCCCACAAAAGGAATAGATTATAAGTAACTACTAAATGTTTGCTGGCTTACCTGACTTTGCCAGAAATAATATCCATTATGTTGCTTCATGGACTCATAAGTTGTGGTGGGCTGATGAATGCTAGTATATCTTGTTGTTGTATGTATAGAATGTCGGACTCGGACAGCGATGAGGACCAGGACCGGCCCTTCCACTTGACAGGGTTTCTGTTTGGCAACATCAATGAGAATGGACAGCTGGAAGATGACAGTGTGCTGGATACAGTAAGTAACTAACTCCCTGCTCTTGAATGTCTCTTGATATCGGCATGAGTTGAAAATTCACCTTCCTATTTTTTCTCACTTTTCTATTTTCTAATTGTATGTTATTGATCTTATTGAGATGTATACATGGAAATATTTCATGTTTCAGTTTGTGTAATTTGTAATCTAAAAGTTATAATTCAGTAGTGACTTCTCTCCTGTGATGTATGCCGGACTTCTCCAATCATTTAGTCCCTGCTCCTTTCATACAAATGACTGCAAACTCGCATTCAGATCTGCCATCATCTAACCAACCACCAATGAATTAGGAATGCACTGAAATTAAAATTCTGGGCTGAAACCGAAAATTCTGGATGCACTTGTCCGAAAGCTGAAACCAAAAATGCTTTTTAAAAATGATTTATTATTTTAAATTAGCTTTTTTTTTGTATTTTAGACTTTTTAATGAAATTCAATAATTTTAATGGTACTGAATTTAAAAAATGCAAGCCAATAAAATAACACTTATTGAAAATAACACTAAAATAGGACAAATATATTAATATTAATTAAATATCAATGTGTTATTCAGTTCAATGCAACAGAATCAGATTTTACGGATTTATTTTTTGACCAAATATCAAAATAATGTATAGTCCTACAAAGCTATTATTATCAGAGCATGTGAGCAGAGCGTAGCGGGGAGCCGATCAGTAGCTTCATTTTACCAGCATTGTCCAGCACTGCTATACCAAACCATGACAAGGCACAGTATAGGGCTATTGCAAACAGAATTACTACTACATAGAAATTTCATGGTGCGTTATTTGAGCGGACTTTGCTTTTTCAATAAGCCAATAATGAGCGGTACATGAGTGGAGCGTTCGCATTAGGCTGTGAGCAAGTAAGCTCTGCACGTGCATAGAGCCGAATATTGAGCGGAGTGTCACACCGTGCAGTGATAACGGGTAGAGCGAGTGTCAAACCTGAGCACTGAACACGGAGGGGTGGGGCGGCATATATTTTCGGATGTTTTTCTCTTTCGGATGAAAAAACGAAAATGCCATTTTCGGCCTTAGTGGAGAGAGGCTAAAAAAGAATGATGACCTTCATATTTTATATATGCTTGTCAACTGTCTCTTTCTCTCTGTCAGGAGTCAAAGAAGCACCTGGCTGGTCTGGGCTCTCTGGGTTTGGGTTCGCTCATTACAGAGATAACAGCCAGTGAGGAGGAAACAGCTGAGCAAGATCAAGATCAGAGCAACACTGATGCAGAGGGTCTGTTTCTGACTAGTTATTTGAGAAATGTCACTCCAAGCAGTCAGAAATGTGCATTTAGAGGAAAAATGTGACAAAATAACCTAACTTTTTGCAGTATTTGTGTGTGTTGATGTAGGATGGGTAAGGAGCACAGATGATGCAGTTGATTACTCGGATATCAGTGAAGTTGCAGAAGATGAAACCCGCAAATACAGACAGGCCATGGGCAACCTGCAGCCATCACGGAAAACAGGTACACACAGGCACAACTGGTGCAGAAAACACTGACGTATATATATATATTACTGACGTGTGTATTTTGGTGTGCAGATGAAGAGGATGATTACGATGCTGATTGTGAGGATGTTGATGCCAAACTCATGCCTCCTCCCCCTCCCCCTAGTCTGCCAGTCCCTGCCAAGAAAGAAGACACACCCACTCAGAACAGCAGTGGTAAATGAGACAATGTGATTAAGAGATGAATCAGTCTGAATTTTGTGTCAGTGTTCTTATGCTTTTTTTTAACATCTCTTATTGTATCTTGCCTTTTTCACTTTTTTTTCTTTGTAGTGACTGATGAAGGTGATGGTATCATCCTGCCTTCCATTATCGCTCCATCATCTGTGGGTGACAAAGTTGATTTCAGCAGTTCATCAGACAGTGAGAGTGAGAGCGATCGACCTTCTCAGGGTTCCGGGACAGGAGGACAGGCAGGATGTCTCACCCTCCCTCTTGCAGGCATTATGCAGAAAGATGCTGCTAAAGCCCTCCCTGGAGTCACAGAGCTCTTCCCTGAGTTCAGACCTGGAAAGGTGACACTAGCACATAATATATCTTAGAAATAATCCAAAGTTTGATTACACACTTCATCAGATTGTTAAACTCATTTGCACTCCAATAGCAGTTTGTTTGCAGTTTCATGGTGAGTGTTAATTTTTGATCTACCAGGTGTTGCGGTTCTTGCGGTTGTTTGGTCCCGGTAAGAACATGCCATCTGTATGGCGAAGTGCTCGTAGGAAACGGAAACGAAAGCAGAGAGAGCCACAGTCAGACATGGCTACAGGTGACAATGAATCGCAGCCACCTGAGCCAGGGGCTAAGAAAAAATCAGGATGGGACTATGAGTATGCACTACCTCCACCACCAGAGCAGTGTTTGTCTGATGATGAGGTAATCCAGACAGACAACATGTCCACTTGGTCGCTTCAGAAAAAGGACCTTTATTATGATGGGATCAAGAAGAAAACCCTCTTTATCTTAGCGTCTGTTTCTTTGTAGATCACCATGATGGCTCCAGTGGAGTCCAAGTTCCTGCAAGTATCTGGTGAAGGTGATAAGGTGTCTGAGGTGAGGCCAAAAGTGGCAGAGTGGCGTTATGGTCCAGCACAGCTTTGGTATGACATGCTGGGAGTCCCAGAGGATGGCAGCGGCTTTCATTATGGGTTTAAACTCAGAGATGACCAACAGCAAGACTGTACTGATGCAGCGGAAAAAACTGCAAATCCACCAGTTTCTGAACCAGTCATTGAGCAGGAACCACCCCAAGAAGCACAAGCTGAGGTCAGTGTTGTTATTGGTAAATAAAGCTAAAACATAGAATATTAAAAGGATGGTTGATTATGATTTCACTTTTTTTTTACTTTAGTTACTTAATGTGTAATGTTGCTGTTTGAGCATAAACAACATCTGCAAAGTTACAACGCTCAAAGTTCAATGCAAAGGGAGATATTTTCTTTTAAAGAATTTGCTGTTTAAGGACTACATCAAATGGTTGGTAGGGACTACAACAAGCTTCTTCCCGGTTTAGTGACATCACTAACCCTAAAATTTAAATAAACTCTGCCCCTGAGAACATGCAAAAAAGGGGGCGAGGCCATGTTGGGCTGCTTTAGAGAAGAGGAAGAGTTGTTGTAGTTGAGTGTTGTTGCCATGCCGTCATTTTACGCCGGACTGCTTCACAAACGAGGGTCAATTCAGTGCTGGATTTGCACAAAAGATTAACATGATTTGCACATGTTAGTTTATAAGTTGAATCAACTCCATAGCAACTACATAAATTTATCCACTAACCGTTCAGAAACGTCCATTTGCATTCTAAAAGTTGTAACTTCTTCTCTCCATCAGTGTCCGACTCAGGTTTGAACAATGTAAGGCTGAGCACCATTACTGACAATCGTAATTTTGCTGCATAAGATAAGATTCTCCAGCTTTGTTGTTGTTGAGCAACCGAAGTGCGATATATACAGTATCTCACAGAACTGAGTACACCCCTCGCATTTTTTGTAAATATTTGATTATATCTTTGGTGCCATGTTGAACTTCCAGTGACCAGTATGAGAGAGTGAGAGCGATAACACCAAATTTAACACACCTGCTCCCCATTCACATCTGAGACCTTGTAACACTAATGAGTCACATAACACCGGGGAGAGAAAATGGCTAATTGGGCCCAATTTGGACATTTTCACTTAGGGGTGTAATCACTTTTGTGGCCAGCGGTTTAGACATTAATGGCTGTGTGTTGAGTTATTTTGAGGGGACAGCAAATTTACACTGTTATACAAGCTGTACACTCACTACTTTACATTGTAGCAAAGTGTCATTTCTTCAGTGTTGTCACATGAAAAGATATAATAAAATATTTACAAAAATGTGAGGGGTGTACTCACTTCTGTGAGATACTGTGTGTGTATATATATATAAAATTTTTATCATAATCAAATACAGTGGTTTGTAACTCAAATAGTTTTACAGTTTACTTTACTTTGTTATAGTTATTTATATATAGTGGATAATGAAGTCACATTTGTAGAAAATACCTCACTTCCACATTGCAAAAAAAGGGGATAGAAACATTTGGTATATCAGGGGTTGTTTTCCATTAACAGTGATGTGACATGTACATTAGGTACAGTCAGTTGTAATAGTTACAGACAGCCCAATTACTTGTATGTGTGCTTTTGTCTGTATGTGTTAGCAGGGGGATGAGGAGTCTCCGATGCAGGATGAGTTGTTTTTAATGGTGACCCAGCTGCAGTGGGAGGAAGACATCATCTGGAATGGAGATGATGTGAAACACAAGGGCACTAAAACTCAGCGTGCCAGTCTGGCCGGGTGGCTTCCTACTAGCATGACCCGTAACGCCAATGCTTACAATGCTCAGCAGGGTGAGAGAACACAGCCATAATGCAACAAATACACAGAGAAGGTCACACATGTACATTCACAACACTGACAGTGCTTCACATCAAAAACATATTCATATGTCCTGATGGATAACTGATCTGTGGAATGAATGTGTGCACGTTTTACAGGTCTAAGTCGCAGTAATTCTCAATTGGTACCCCCGACCCCTCCTCCTTTGACCAAAACTCCATCCATAACAGGTTCCAAAAGAGACAAACATAATCATGATCATCAAGGTACTGTCCTGAGTTTAATGAAGCATATCTACTCTTTAGGGCTCAGAATAGAAGAATTTAATTTTTATTTTCTTACAGTTGCTAATGAGGATGACACTCCCTGGTTCTCCATATTCCCGATTGATAACGAGGAGCTTGTGTATGGACGTTGGGAAGACAACATAATCTGGGATGACCAGAGCATGGACCGCCTCCCTTCTCCTCCCATTCTCACCCTCAACCCTAATGATGAAAACATCATACTCGGTATTATATTTTAATTTTATCCCATAAAACTCATCTTTGATCACCAAAATGACATATTTAGATGTTTTTTTCCTGTGAAAATAAATCCTTCATGCCTTAAAATAGCTTGAATGTAACTCTACACCCTTGCTTCATTTAGTATACTCGGATACATGAATATGCATATTAGTCCCCGCCTCCACTCACTCACACCAGCTCGGATTATCTAATCCACTCGGTCAACTTTACTGTAGTAAACAGTACACAATGGCAAGTGGAAATACTGGTTTAATTCAGCCGTATATGTTTTAACCAGAAACTGATTCAGAAGAAGTGGAAGAGCAAATTATACAGGCTCGTCTAGTCAGTGTAATGTAATAATGTGTTGCTAATGTTACACAAACCATGTTCCCATTCACCATCTTGGAGTCAGACAGCTGCCTTCTAAAAATCAGCATCCTTACAAACGCTACATCAGTGGAGAAAGTCATATAGTTCATCATAACATCATAATATACATCATATACATAATTCACCCGCTATATTGCTAAATGTACCCGATTCTTCATGTCAATAGAAAAATACACTGGGATAAACTGACTTCTCTTGAGACACCCCTGCTTCGCAGCATAGTTAATAATGTGCTAAAGCCTGCCCCGCACATAGACTGGATTATATGTTTGATTATGTTTTTGAGACCGTCTTTGGTAAACTGCAGTTTTAAGGAGAAAATGTTCAGCAATGGTGTTGACTGATTAATTTGCACGTTTTGTCTTAAAGCATATTGACACACCACATAGACATATAAACAACATTAAAAACTTTATTTTCACCACAGAGGCGCCTTTAGACTTTGGGGAAGTTCACTTATAGTAAATCATTATTAGTTATTATTTAGTCAAATGTACTTAACGATAATTACTTTGCTAGTGATCTGCCTTTACAAAATTGTTTCTTAACCAATTTGACTCCAAGGTTCCCTATTGATTACAACAATATTCGAAGGCCCCATGACTTATCTTGCTTTTCGTTATATACTGTATAAGAATTAAATATAAAAAAATATTTTACAATATCTCACAATTTCTACCTGACAAAACATTTTAGAGCTTTGCATAGCTAAAATAATGTATATTCATTATGAAAATAACCATGAGTTAGCTGACTTTTTAAGGTCTAGAAATAACACTTTTAAATCAGGGCTAGCTCTTATATCCAGGGTTTCCAAGACCGTAGGAACCCTGAATCTTAAAAGAAAAAAAGGTGGTAAGAGGGTGAATTAAAACAAGAAATATCTTCATTTTTAGTTGTTTTAGTTTGTTGTAATGCTTGTTTTGTCTAATTTTAAATAAATTTAATTCATCTTGAGCCCCCTTAGTAGGCTCCTGCCCCCTGGTTGAGAACCACTGCTTTACAAAATTAAAGGGCCATTAACGAAAATATGCAAGTGTACATGGAACCCAACATTTGACCTTGAACTGTATTTGCAGAGATCCCAGATGAAAAAGAGGAGAGAGCATCTCATTCTCCTTCCAAAGAAAACAAAAAAGAGACAGCACTGAAAAAAAGTCGCATTCTGCTGGGAAAGACGGGCGTCATCAAAGATGAACCTCAACAGGTAAGATGAATATGGACAAAATGTTGAGTGAGGAAAAGAAGGCAGGGATGTGAAAAGTAGGTGAATTTGTGTGATGTGACATTTTTGTTTTACTCTGATCTAGAATATGTCCCAACCGGAGATTAAAGATCCCTGGAATCTGTCGAACGATGAGTTCTACTACCCTAAACAGCAGGGGCTCAGGGGCAGCTTTGGAGGAAACATCATCCAGGTGGGGGATTGGAACTAGGGATGTGAATAGGGACCCAGAGTCTGATCTGAATAATCTGGTCTCTTTGAGCTAACATCCCTTTGTATTTTCTGAGCATATGCATAGGTTTATTGTAAAAATGACCCTCTAAAAACAGTGTAAGATTTATTTAGTGCCGTTTTCATTTGATGAAACACTACAACACAATAATATGAGTAAATTTATTCATTCAATTTGACTTCCTTGTTTTCTTTTGCCAGTTTTCTCTTATTTAGTTCTTCTGTGAACATTTCTTTCCTCAGCACTCCATTCCTGCTGTGGAGTTGAGGCAGCCATTCTTTCCCACTCACATGGGACCCATGAAATTACGGCAGTTTCATCGACCCTCCCTGAAGAAGTACTCATTTGGAGCACTGTCCCAGCCTGGCCCGCACCCAGCCCAGCCTCTCCTCAAACACATCAAGAAGAAGGCTAAGGTAGACTGACACAGCCTGAGAATTAATTTGTGTGTTTGTGAATGTGACAGTGAGTGTGTGTTTGCTTGTAATATACATTGACATGGTAAAGTTCACACTTGTCCTTCATTTGTCCTTTTATATTTTAAAATCTCTCTCAGATGCGAGAGCAGGAGCGTCAAGCATCGGGCGGAGGGGACATGTTCTTTATGCGCACAGCTCAGGATCTGACAGGAAAAGATGGAGACCTGATTTTGGCTGAATATAGTGAGGAGTATCCTCCCCTTCTCATGCAAGTTGGCATGGCGACCAAGATCAAGAACTACTACAAAAGAGTAAGTCACAAATTCACATAGGCCACTGAGATATCCAGTAAGGTTTGATTGAAGACTTGAAACATAAACGTGATTTTAATCTTCTGGGACTCGAACTAGATCAAGTCTGAGCCTAAGATCTAAGTCTCAATAATTTGAGGTCTTGGTTTGGATCTGGCTCTCTAAGTCTAAGGTCACTGCTGATGATGGCATTGTCAATGTTTCTGTCTGTAGAAACCAGGTAAAGACCCAGGAGCACCTGACTGTAAATACGGAGAGACAGTTTACTGTCACACTTCTCCATTCCTGGGATCATTGCACCCTGGACAACTACTGCAGGTAACATATGGACACACTTACACAATCCTGTCACCCTCTGCCACCTTCTTCAAGTTCATGTTTTTATTTTATCACATTGTGCAATTCCTTAAATTGTTGTTCTTCTGAATTATGTTGCACTTGTGTGTGTGTGTGTGTGTGTGTGTGTGTGTATTTCACAGGCCTTTGAAAATAACTTGTTCAGAGCTCCCATCTATCTACATAAGATGCCTGAGACTGATTTCTTGATTATCCGGACAAGGCAGGGCTACTTCATCAGAGAGCTTGTGGACATATTTGTTGTTGGTCAGGAGTGCCCTCTCTATGAGGTGCCAGGGCCCAACTCTAAACGAGCTAACACACACATTCGAGATTTCCTACAGGTAGCAGCAGCACCCATTCCTGCCTTCCCAATTTTTATTCTGCTTGCATGTTAACAAGTGATAAGTTATGTATGGATGAGCAAAGTTTTGAAAATCTAATGGCTGATTATGTAGGACAGTACTACTATGAGCTGACTACTTGGTGTATTTAACATCTTCAGTTGTACATGCAGATTAGAGTAACACAATTATGAATTGGTCTTGAGCCCAGCATCCAGCCCTGTGGGACACCTATAGAAGTTTGAAATGATCCTGTTTGTAACACCTGTTGGGTTTTCATGGAGTGTATTAAATAGTTTCTCTCTCTGTAGGTGTTCATCTATCGTCTGTTCTGGAAGAGTAAAGATCGTCCTCGCCGTATACGTATGGAGGACATCAAGAAAGCTTTTCCCTCTCACTCTGAAAGCAGCATCCGCAAACGCCTCAAACTCTGTGCTGACTTCAAACGCACAGGTGCACTTACTCTCATGCACACATGTTCATCTTAAATTCTGTGATCAACTTTTAGCCCAAGTTTTCCTGCTGTCATTTTCATTAAGAAATACACAGGGAATAGAAAACAGGAGGAACTTAGAGAAAGAAAAAATGTTTTCAGTTACTGTGTGTGTGTTTTGTCAGACAGGAGAATTGACAGATGCAGCAAGTACTTTTCCTGTTACTGGGAAGGTAGGACAGGAACAGAAAGCTAAGGAAATACACCAGATCACATAATTCTGCCTCGTTTTACACATACTGCGCCCATGTTAACTGGTTACAGCATTCCACAAAAAAAGACGTCTGCAAGATTGACGGGGATCTTGCAGATAGCAGGGATCCAAACATAAAAACTTTCTATGCTGTAAATCTGTCTAAATCCAGATGATTTTAGCAGGTTATAGCTACAGTTTGGGTTACATTTTGTGTAAGATGTAAATGTGGTGTAAATCAGATCTCAAGACGAGCAAGTTTGTATTCATTTCAATTACACACTTCCAGTGACCATTTTATAATTTATGGCCATTATTAAAGGAAGTTCATCGAAGTAAACCAGAAGTCAATGTATTTTCTTTTAAAACTGCAGGTCTGTTATGCAGCAGAAATGCTGTCAGTATGAAAGCGCCATCCGAGTCTGCAGTTCTTGCGTAGCAGATGCAGTTTGTGTTCTGTGCTGAAGCTCTTTCATACCTACTCTTATCAGGCATGGATTCGAACTGGTGGGTGCTGAAACCTGATTTCCGGCTTCCAACCGAAGAGGAGATCAGAGCAATGGTTTCTCCAGAGCAGTGTTGTGCGTACTACAGTATGCTGGTTGCGGAGCAGAGACTAAAGGTTTACACATGCGCGCTTTCTATCCCGATGTGCACACTTTCCTTACAGAGCCACACCAGCTAACGTACACTTCTCTCTCCCAGGATGCTGGTTATGGTGAAAAGTCTTTTTTTGCACCTGAGGAAGAGAATGAAGAGGAATTCCAGATGAAGATTGATGATGAGGTCAGGGGTTAAATAAGTAAACTTGAATATTGTATTTATGCTGGATGGTATTTGTCTTATTTATGGTTTTATTAATGTGGTGGTATGGTCAGGTACGAACTGCGCCATGGAACACAACTCGGGCGTTCATTGCAGCCATGAAGGGGAAGTGTCTCCTGGAGGTCACAGGGGTTGCTGACCCCACCGGCTGTGGAGAAGGTTTCTCATATGTTAAAGTCCCTAACAAACCTACACAGCAGAAGGTACATGCTTTTTGATCATTTAGCACAGCTCCTGGCCATTAAGAATGTTTCAGATGCATGAGAATGTCCACACACCCTCATTATTAAACACTGTGTTTCCTGTTTATGCTCAGGATGATCGGGAGCCCCAGCCAGTGAAAAAGACTGTGACGGGGACTGATGCAGATCTGAGACGCTTGTCACTCAAAAATGCCAAACAGTTGCTCCGCAAGTTTGGAGTTCCTGAGGAAGAGGTGACACTGAACTAATCAAAGATACAGTCTCTGATTGACCTCAGATTAAGCTAATCACTTAATAGTTATAGGTGAATAAAGGTGCTGTGTGTAATTTTTTTAATGTTATTGACTATCTCCGTAATGATAATGTTTATTGGTGGTCATTTTGTAGTCTCTTGCCTTTATATTCTTTAATATGTGTATGTATGTGTGTATTTAGATAAAGAAACTTTCCCGTTGGGAGGTGATCGACGTCGTGAGGACCATGTCTACTGAACAGGCTCGTTCAGGGGAGGGGCCTATGAGTAAATTTGCTCGTGGGTCTCGATTCTCTGTAGCAGAACATCAGGAACGTTACAAAGAGGAGTGCCAGAGGATCTTTGACCTGCAGAACAAGTGAGAACCTGAGAGAAACTAGCAGAACTCTTCTGCATTTCATTCTGCAATATCTCACAACAAAAATGTTTTGCAGTAGCACTGTTTATGCTCATTCTAACTCTAACACGACGGTTACATAATAGGAATATGACAATTCTGATTAATATTGCAATGTTCTTGTGCATATAAACTGTTAATGTGTGTGTTTTTAGAGTACTGGAGTCCACAGAGGTGTTATCAACAGACACAGACAGCAGCTCAGCAGAAGATAGTGATTTTGAGGAGATGGGCAAGAACATAGAAAACATGTTGCAGAATAAGAAGACCAGTTCTCAGCTCAGCAGAGAGAGAGAAGAACAGGAGAGAAAAGAGCTGCAGCGGATGCTGATGGGAGAGGACAATGACAGAGAGAGGGGCCGCAAGGAACGACGCAAAGGCTGTACGTGTGTGTGAAATTGAAACTGTCTATGCAAGGGCTGGGTATTGACACAAATTTCACAATTCGATTTTATTTCGATTCACGAGTTTACGATTCGATTCAATTCTGATTTCAATTCAATATCGATTATTTAGGGTATGTATCAAGTACAGTACATAAAAAAAATCTCAACTAATGCTGTTAACTATACAGGGAACACTATTTGGTACATTACTATAATATTAAAGGTTAAACATTTTATGTTCATTCATCAACTAAAAATAGCATAGACTAAAATCTTGTTTCTTGGGATTTAAGAATCGATATCAGTTCATCATAATGAGAATCTATTAAAATCAACTTTTTTAACCCAGCCCTCGTCTATACCCAGATCATTGTCTTTCTTTGTATCTAATAACACAGCGTCTGTTTGTGCATTTTAGCGAGCGCGCTCTCCACCAGCTCTCACAAAGATGATGACGCTTCTTCCGTCACTAGCCTGAACTCTTCAGCAACAGGGCGAAGGCTGAAAATTTATCGCACATTCCGTGACGAGGATGGCAAAGAGTATGTGCGCTGTGAGACTGTACGCAAACCGGCCGTTATAGACGCTTATTTGCGTATACGCACCACAAAGGATGATGACTTCATGTAAGTATCTGTTTGTGTTCTTAGTAGGGTTGTCGTTAAACTGAAAGTTCAGTAGTCGGTACTAGTACACAGCAAAAACTAATATAGTTTTGAACACACTTTTATTTAAAATGTTTAATATAAATATTAACAAATGTAAAAAAAAAAAAAAAAAAAAAATGTATTATTATTAATAAATGTATAAAATAAAATTGTTATTTTTATTAATAACAATGTCTGTGTTTGTTCTTCATGTTTCTGCAGTCGCAAGTTTGCGTTATTCGATGAACAGCACAGGGAGGAGATGAGAAAGGAAAGGCGAAGAATTCAGGAGCAACTGCGACGCCTTAAACGAAACCAGGAGAAAGACAAATTTAAAGGTCCACCTGAGAAAAAGGCCAAGAAGGCCAAAGAACGACCAGACCTGAAGGTACAAAAAATTAAAAAATACTCCTGCTTATCACTGATGTGATCAATTCTTCTGAAAGTGTTTTGCTGTGAATGAAATGAGCACATCATATTTGTCTGCACAGACTGATTGCAATTTTTTTGGTTTCGTCTACAGCTAAAGTGTGGAGCTTGTGGTGCAATTGGCCACATGAGAACCAATAAATTTTGCCCATTGTACTATCAAACTAATGCCCCACCTTCTAATCCGGTGGCCATGACAGAGGAGCAGGAAGAGGAGCTCGAGAAGACTGTGATCCACAATGACAATGAAGAACTCATTAAAGTAGAAGGAACCAAGATTGTGCTTGGAAAACAGCTCATTGAGAGGTAATACAGACATGGTAGTTGCATAACATGTTTGTGGACTTTTTTTTAAATAGGGATGCACCCATTTGCGATACCAGTATCGGGCCCAATTCTGCGCTTGTGTACTCGTACTTTAAATACTCCGATACCAACAACTGATACCACGTAGCATGTACACTACAGTGCTTGTGACAAAGAAACATTGACAACAGCAAACAGAGAGCAGAATGGCTATATCACAGAAGGATGTCTATGAAGTAAATGTATCAAATTAATAGCATGTTAAACATTTGTTAAACAAATTAAATATTTACGCCTATATAGCTGGTGTGTGCGAGCTGATAATCAAAACACACGGAGTGGATTAAGCATGCAGAGGCACAGACAACTTTCATTTTTTTTTTCTCACGCAGTACACTTATGCTTTCAGTGCAGGCATTCATTGGATCTCTTACACAGACAAGCCGTGTGCACACAGACTCTGCCAGTGCTTGCTATGTCCAGCCTCTCCTGCTATTAATGCACTTGCATGATAAAAATAAACCATCAAATGCTTTGAATAATCACACTACTAAAACTAAATGTAATATGGTGATGTAAATGTTTGCGCTTTCACTTTGAGGAGTGCCGCTCCTGCACATGCGCTTCAGTTCAGATGATCAATGCAGTCAGTCACAGTTCTAATCGCAAAGCATGTCAAAATGACTATTCCCAAACATTAAAGGGTTAGTTCATCCAGAAATTTAAATTCTGTCTCCATTTACTCACTAATTAATAGTAATTAATATGCTGTATGCATAATAACATTAAAAATATTTACCAAAATACTGTTCATTACATTCATTATTCTAAGCTGCTGAAATGTGCTAGTATTTGTAATGTTGTTATGATACATGATTAATATGTTCACAGTGCTGATGAAGTGCGGAGGAAATCTCTGGTTCTGAAGTTCCCCAAGCAGCAGCTTCCTCCTAAAAAGAAGAGACGTGTGGGGACAACAGTGCACTGTGACTACCTCAATGTAAGAGTATGTTTTAAGTGTTTGTTTGTGCAGTAGTTTTTCACAGATTCCTGTAGACCCTGAGTGATCAGCACATGGCAGCATCTTAGTGTGCCATCATATTTCATTATACTCTCTATATTTCTCTCAGCGTCCTCATAAGTCCATCCATCGCAGAAGGACAGACCCCATGGTCACGCTCTCTTCAGTCCTAGAGAGCATCATTAATGACATGAGGGACCTTCCTAATGTAAGACACATTCACCTATGTTATATACTGGACGTAAAACATGCTTTGACACATTGATTGAATATGGTGTTTGTCTCTCAGACGTACCCGTTTCACACTCCTGTGAATGGCAAAGTGGTTAAGGATTATTACAAGATCATCACACGGCCGATGGACCTGCAGACCTTACGTGAAAATGTTCGCAAGCGCATGTACCCTTCACGAGAAGAGTTCAGAGAGAGCGTTGAACTCATCTTCAAAAATAGTGCAACGTATAATGGTACTTTTTTACATGTGCATATAGGAATTTAAAGGGTTAGTTCATCCAAATATGAAAAATTCTGTCATTAATTACTCACCCTCATGTCATTCCAAACCTGTAAGACTTTCGTTCGTCTTCGGAACACAAATGATGTTTTTGATGAAATCCAAGAGCTTTCTTTCCCTCCATTGACAGCTACGCAACTACCACTTTAACGCTTCAAAAAGTTCATAAAGAGATCTTAAAATTAATCCATATGAATTGAGCGGTTTAGTCCAATTTTTCTGAAGAGACATGCTTTATATGATGAACAGATTGAATTTAGGCTTTTATTCACATATAAACATTGATCAGTGAACATAAAAAGTAGCTCAACTGTACTTGCTTAACACACAAGAACAAACCTCATTGGCTCTCGCACGTCAAACAAACATGCTTGAGCTTCTGTTTGCCACAATTGATGTGTGCGTTAATCAATGTATATACCACTTAATTTATATGGATTAGTTTTACAATCTCTTTATGAACTTTTTGAAGCATCAAATTGGTAGTTGCGTAGTTTATGGAAGGACAGAAATCTCTGAGATTTTATTAAAAAGATCTTCATTTGTGTTCTGATGATGAACAAAAGTTTTATGGGTTTGGAACGACATGAGGGTGAGTAAATGGTGACAGAATTTTCATTTTTGAGAGAACTAATCTTTTAGGGTATTTACTCAGAATAGATGTAGTCATGATCTATTTTTATGTATTAATATATGTATTTTTCAGGTGCAAAGCATCCTTTAACCCTTGTTAGTCAAGCGATGCTGAGTCTGTGTGATGAGAAACTGAAAGAGGTAGATATGAATATTTTACTAGGACAAAAAAAAAAAAAAAACACTTGAAAAGAGAGAGTAATTATTGTTACTTCCTTTGCAGAAAGAGGAGCGTTTGGTTCGTTTGGAAAAAGCCATTAATCCTCTTCTGGACGATGATGATCAGGTCGCTTTCTCCTTCATCCTCGACAACATTGTCACACAGAAGATGATGGCTGTCCCTGACGTGAGCAACCACTTACTGTTTTACCTTTTAATGTTTTATAATTACTTGTATTTGAGGATTTTCCACACATTTTATCCAGTGTTAGTAACTGCAAGTCAATTTCCTCTTAAAGTTTGGGCAATATTAACCTATTTTCATTTTTTTATTTTTTATTTCTTTTTGGATTTTCCTACATTGAATAACAAGTGCACAGATAACAAACCCGTTCATTGCAGTTTAAATTGAGCGATATTATTACCCCAATTAACATAACCAAGAAACAAAACTGAAGCAGTAAAATAAAATAAAATGATGTAACGCCATGTCTGATCAAAGGTCTTAAAGAGCCTATGAGTGAGAATCAACATTATTTTAACTTTATACAAGTAAACCCATCTTTAATCCACATATCAAAGTTAGGGCTGATTTTTACATTCAACTACGAAAGTATTTTGACATTAAACAAACTTGCTCAGCAGCTTTAACACCGAAACAAAAGATGTCCAGCTAATCTGTCGTTTTTGATAGTTCCATAGGATGTTCGTTTAGCAAAAATAAAGTGAATTGCTCTTTCTTAATTAGTTAATATATCTCTTTCTCTCTCTAGTCTTGGCCCTTCCATCATCCTGTTAACAAGAAATTTGTTCCTGATTATTATAAAGTCATCATCAACCCCATGGATCTGGACAGTCTCCGTAAGGTCAGGAATATTTGTGTGCGGACACTAGAAACTTCAGTAGGAATGTGGTTTATTTCAGAATCTCTGAACTGTGTGTGTGTGTGTGTGTGTGTGTGTGTGTGTGTGTGTGTGTTTTGTGTAGAACATCTCCAAACACAAGTATCAGAACCGGGAGGTGTTTCTTTCTGATGTTGGTCTCATTCACACCAACAGTGTCAAGTACAACGGTGAGAAATACATGAATATTTTTAGTTAGGAAAATGCTGTTTCATTTTGAATAAAAATCATGATTTCTCATTTGTATGCATTCTTTTTTTTTTTTTTTTCTCAGGTCCTGATAGTCCTTATACCAAAACAGCTCTGGAAATTGTGAATGTCTGCAAGCAGACTTTAGCAGAGGTACGTCTTTGTGAGAGTGAAGGAGTTCTTTGCTATTGTGTGTGCTTTGTTTGACTTTGTGTTTGAGATGTTTAATGTGTTATCTGTTAGTATGACGAACACTTGACTCAACTGGAGAAGGACATCTCTACTGCTAAAGAAGCTGCTCTGGACGCTGCAGACCTTGAGAGCTTAGACCCGTTGACTCCTGGACCGTACACACCACAGGTACACACACACATCACACTGAGGGCATGGTCTTGGGTGTCTCAACTGCTCTGTGTGCAAGTGTATTTCATAGCAGGTGAAATGAAGCATGTCATCATAAGAGACTCTGCCAGAAACAGAACAGAAGGCTTGTACTCTCTCTCTCGTTCATAGTCCGAACGTTCTGCACTGCTGTTTGATTCACATTTCCTCACTGTTCCTGTCTTTTCCTCCTCTCTTTATTACAACTTATTTGTCTTTCTGTGTCTGGGGCTTTTTCTTTCTTTACTTTCTTTTCTTTCCTTCTTTCTTTCTTTCTTTCTTTCTTTCTTTCTTTCAGCCTGATGTGTGTGAGAACAGTGTGTCTGTGAGTTTGCAGGGAGATTCTAGTCTGTTAGCCGAGGCTACGCTAATCCCTCCCACCCCTGAGAAAAGAGGGGGGCAGGTATTCCTCTCTCCCTCTCTGCATCCATCTATTCCTCTGTCCATCCATCTTTTCGTCCATTTTATTGGCTGGCTTGCTTTGCCCCTTTAGATATGTCCTCTCATCCATCCATTTTGTGGTCACCCACCCCTGTGATGGTTTCTGTGTGCTGCTTGATTTGCTTTCTAACCCATCTTCAACTATTAGGTATGTTTAGGAATGATTTTAGAACTGGTCTTTAGTGAGCTAAATCTGATCCAAAATCTGTTTGTTTTTTGTTTGTTTGTTTTTTAAATGAGATTTTTTTCCAGAGACAATTACCAGCCAAGAACAATGACTGTAACTGAAATCCTGCTTACAGGGGCAAATCTGTAGCATTTTCTCCAAAGTCGCAGCCATCAACTTTTTTTAGTTTTGAAACACCTCTTAAGGTTTTAATGTACAAAAAATGTAAAACCTAAACTGAAAAAAAAAAAAACTTAAAGGCACAATATGTAAATTTTCGCCGCTAGATGTCGCTTATTCAAAACGAAGGCGTAGCTTGATGATGCCTTGATTTCGCAAAATCATGGGAGGTGTTGTCTTCATGTCTACAGCCGGTGGAAAAGAATCAGGATGGGACTCGGGCAGAAATCATGTTCATGGATGAGATTATTAACGTTACTGTAGTATGAAGCAGAGCAGGGCCGAGTGCTGTGCAAGCAGAAACGAGGCTGCTGAAGCGATTGCTAATGAAAGACGAGCGCGACACACGGCTCGAGAGCAGCGGAACTTTTGTTATACTGCAGTCGCCGCTTCTGCTTCTTCTGGTCAAGCTTATGTGGGGTAAAGCAGCGCTGTTTATTATATTATATACATTTATGTGTTGAAAGTTATAGTGCTACTCTGCGTTCGCTCGCCGGCTACTATGAGACACTTAATGCACACTGCGGTAAGCTAGATTGATATTAGGCATGGTAAAACATGGTACTCGCTGTATATCAAGAAAATGAGATTTAAACAATAAGACTTACTGTGTTGAGCTATATAACATGATTAGTTTTCTGTCAATGAATGTATCCATCCAAACAGTTGCTCACCTGTCTAATGAAACACTTTTGGTGCTTCCATGGTTTCTACAAAATAAAACCAGAAACCGAGGGTAACACGGGTATGATGTCATTGATGGGCGACGCATGGACACTGGTTAAAATTGCTTATTTCTCTGGATTTAAACATTCTTGAAAACATTTGGGATAATTTAAGTACACAAGTCAACATAATGTTCTAGTGTTTTTTTTTTTTTTTTTTTTGTGGATATTTTAATCCAGAAATCTTACATATTGTGCCTTTAATTCCATCAATCCATCCCTCCCTCCATCTGTCCATCTATACATCGTCTGCTGCATGCATTTTCTGATTGGTCCTGTCCTTCTCCCTCTCCTGCCTCCACACTGTCCTGAAGTACATTGTTGTGTGTACGTTATTTAGGGTCGTCACGGCAGAGGCAGAATGGGCGAGGAGGAGTCTGATGTGGACATAGAAGGATTTGAGGAAGATGATGATGGCAAACCTAAAACACCTGCTCCGGTAATAAACACGTGCACCTTTTAAACCAGGGGTCTTCAACAGGGGATTCTCAGTCCCTTTTTTACCCCTTACTGTTTGATTTAATTAACCAATTATTGTGAATAAAATAAAAATATGCATTAAACAAAATAGGTAACAATTTACAATATAGTCTTGTTTGTTAACATTAGATAATGCGTTAACAACCATGAACTAATTGTGAGCAATATATTTTTAGTTAAAAATGTTCATTAGTTCACTGCATTAATGTTGACGGATACAACTTTTGGTCTTAAAAATGTTCTAATAAATGTTGAGATTAACACTTAATTTTATGCTGTTGATAGTTTATTGTTAGTTAATGTTAACTAATGTAGTTAACTAATGTTAACAAATGTAACCTTATTGTAAAGTGTTACCTTAAATACAATATTAACTTAAATCAAAGCAAATGCAATGATTTGTGTCAGAGATCAGTGTCAGAGATTTGAATTTTGTATGTACTTTTAGGCTGAAGAGGGAGATCTGGATGATGAGGACGAGGATGATGATGATGACGATCTTCTCATGCGGCCACAGAGGCGAATACATGGAGATGAAGAGGAGGACGAGGATGATGAAGGCTCCAGCCGGCCACCACAGGCCAGTGTGCTTTACCAGGATCTGTTGATGTCAGATGCAGAAGACGACGCCAGTGAGGAGGAAGGGGATAATCCATTCTCTTGTAAGTGTGTGTGCGTGCACGTGCGTTTTTGTGATTTATGAGGACACAAATTTGTATAATGACATGGGTATTACACTGGTATTACGACATAAATATGAGGACATAGTTACGTTATGAGGACATATTTGTGTGTGAGAGAGAGAGAGAGAGAGAGAGAGAATTTTGCTGTGTATGTAACATTGACTCTCTACTCTAAATTTGAAGCTATCCAACTGTCAGAGAGTGGCAGTGACAGTGATGCTGAACTGGGGCATCAGGAGAGCACACGGATTGGACTAGAGCAGGATGAAAGTATGATGTCTTATGAGGGGGAGGGGCCTGATGGGGTAACACACATGGAGGACAGCAATGTCAGGTAAGAATACATGCACACAAACATATTCTTGTTCAAATAAGGCTGATGTAATTCCATGTAAAATCATGATTTTGTATCAGTATTATACATATGCTACTGTTCTTCAATAGCTGCAGGATGCTAGAGTCTTTGTTTGGTAGCCCATTAACCAAGTTGATACTACTAATGTTCGCATTGTACTTCAGTGGGTGTTGTGATTTATTTATTATATGTAGTTGTTTAATTCTACATTGTCTCTTAGGAAGTCTCAAATGTGCTTCCTAATACCTAGTACTTTGTCATTCTCACACACATTCACCAAAAGTTATTTTATGTTAGTCAGTTTACTCAGTACATCTTGGTAATGCCCTTTTCTCTGTAATGTAAAACAATGTTAGCAATGTTACATTGGAAAAAAGCTTGAGTTTCAGGGCTGAGAATATTATTAACAAAGTAAGCAGTCAGTGATAAAATGAGAACAAAGAAACTAATTACAAGCAATAGGACAAAAAAAACTACAATAGAGCAGACACACCTGAAAAACTTCAAGCACTAGAAATAAGAAATACTACAGAAATTGTATAAAGTAATCAAATGTTCAAAAAAAACTGCATAGTCTTCACTGTGTAAATTAAATATACATTTATTCTTATTAAAGTTACTAAAGTTATTCAGTCAAGAGCAGTGTGATTTTCTTTTCTTTTTTCTTTTTTTGATTAACATTAATGAGACGGCAGCAGGTATATGAGGTTGCTGTCACTTTTAAGACTGAATACATGGATCCAATGTAAAGATACACATCTGTTTCTTTCTCAACTGTTTATGTTCACTAAAGACATAAACGGCGGGCATTTGGACACACAAGTGTGTATATTTGACCGTTGAAGCCCAGTAAGGCATCAAAAAGAACTCTTTTCAGTACTCGAGCACACTATGAGCAGTGGCTCTACTTGAGTGCATTTCATTAAAATCTCTGCTTTTTAAACCACAAGACTTAAAAACACCTTCAAATTACAAACTTTCATGGCAGCGCAGCAGGGGAACTTCACGTGAGCATAAACGTGATGGAAATGATAGTACAATATCTCTACCTCATTAATAAAACAATCTGCAGTCTAATAAAACATATAAATGTTCTCTCACCTGTCTTCTCATTTCTAAATGCACTCTTTCACTTCCTGTGTGTTATAGCTATGGCAGCTACTATGATGGAGACAGTCAGATGCAAAGGCAGGTGTCCAGCCCCAGGACAGGAGAGCGGGATGGAGAGGAGGTGTACGGGATAAGTGAAGAGGAAGAAGAGGAGGAGGAGGAGGATGAGCGAAGGCGAGGGCCTAGTGTTCTCACACAGGCACAGCTCAGTGATGATGAGGAGGACAGTGAAGAATTCAGATCTGTTGGAGGAGACAGTGACATGGATTCTGACAACTAACACATGCTTATTCCTCTTCTGTCATATGTGCTGTGTGTAACTGTCCTGTTGGTCATGATGGTGTTGCACATAACTGTATATTTCGTAGTGTTCTAATGGTTGTTTTACATGTTATTTTTATATGACTTATTGAGCTTTGTTTAAGTGGCTCAGGCAACGTTTGTGATGGAGAATGGGTGAAATAAATTTTTATGTATCTGAAATGTACACTTTTTGTCCCTCCTAAACCTTAATTCACTCTGCCAAACTACACTTTTATCTACGATCCATCATTTCAAAATTAATTTTAAAACTCATTGAACTCATTTTATTATTTATATATAAAAAGGCCAAAATAAAAAAAGTCCTATTTTTATTACTTAACTGGAAATAAAACATGCAAAGTTTGTCAATAACCAAAATTATCTTGTCAAATTTTTTTATGTTTCAAGTAAAATGTAAAAACTGTCCTGTGATGTAATTGTCATTGTGAAACCCGCAATGTAGAAATACACTATATGGATAAAAATATCGGGGCACTTGACCGTTATACCAACAGGGACTGTAATGACATCACATTCTGAATACATAGACGTTAATATAGAGTATTACCCCCCCTTTCCAGCTATAACAGCTTCCACACTTTTTGTGAAGGCTTTTAACAAGATTGTGGAGTGTTTCTGTGGGAGTTTTTGCCCATTCATCCAGAAGAGCATTTGTGAGGTCAGGCGCTGATGTTGGATGAAAAGTCCTGGATCGCAATCTCTAGTTCATTCAAAGGTGTTTGATGGGGTTGAGATGTGTCAAGTTCTTTGACACCAAGCTCATCCAGTCATGTCTTTATAGACCTTACTTTGTGCACTGTGTCATGCTGGATTAGAAAAGGGCCTTCCCCAAACTGTTCCTGCAAAGTTGGAAGCATAGCATTGTCCAAAATGTCTTGGTATGTGAAGGCATTAAGATTTCACTTCACTGGATGTAAGGAGCCTAGCTCAAACCCTGAAAAACATCCCCATATATCATTATCCCAGTGGCGGCATGCTTTATACATCTCCATCCGACGCTTGGCATTGCACGGTGATGTGAGGCTTGCATGCAGCTGCTCAGCCATAGAAACCCATGAAGCTAATAATACATTTTACTATTGACCGTGGAATATTTAGCAGGGATGAAATGTCATGAACTGACTTTTTGCAAACGTGGCATCATATCGCAATACCATGCTTGATTTCACTGAGCTCTTCAGAGTGACAATTTTCTTTTTTTCACAAATGTTTGTAAATGCAGACTGCATGGCTAGGTGCTTGATTTTATACCCCTGAGCTCAGGGGTATAAAATTATATATATTGAGTTAGGAAGAGGAACAGTTTTGCTTCGTACTATTTATTAGATTTAAAATGTTTGTGTGGAGCCTCTACCATGTTTTTTTTTTTTTTTAATCAGTGCTGCGGTGACACCATCTGATTTACACTGCTCTTGTTTAGAAGTTTTAAGGTTGGTAAGATTTTTTAAATGTTTTTTAGTCTCATGCTCATCAACGCTGCATTTATTTGAAAAAATAAATAAATAAATAAATAAAAATACAGTAAAAACAGTAATATTGGGAATATTATTATAATTAGAAATAACTTGAATTTTCAGCATCATTACTCCAGTCTTCAGTGTCACATGATCCTTCAGAAATCATTCTAATATGCTGATTTTCTGCTCAAGAATAATTTCTTCTTATTATAAATGTTGAAAACAGTTGTGCTGTAATATTTTTGTGGAAACCGTATGCATTTTCCATGATTCTTTGATGAATTGAAAGTTCAAAGGAACAGTATTTATTTGACATAGAAATCTTTTGTAACATTATACAGTTCTAATCATAGGTTTACATACCCCTTGCAGAAGATGTTAGTATTGCATTGTTATTTTTTAATAATCCTGAATAAGCTCCTGAATAAGCTGTTTCACCTAACAGATGTTGACATATAGTCCACAAGACAAAATAATAACTGAATTTACACAAACCATTTCAAAAGTTTACATTGAATCTTAATATTGTGCGTTATTTCCTAGATGATCAACAATGTTTTTAAGTTTTTGTTATAGTTGATTATGAGTCCCTTGTTTGTCCTGAGCAGTTAAACTGTGCGCTGTTCTTCAGAAAAATCCTCCATGTTCCTCACATTGTTTGATTTTCCAGCATCTTTTGCATATTTGAACCCTTTTCAACAGTGACTGTATGATTTTGAGATCTATCTTCTCACACTGAGGACAATTGAGTGACTCAGACAAACTTTTAGTGCAAGGTGAAAACATTCACTGATGCTCAAGATGGTAAGATGATGCATTAAGAGCCATGGGTTGTAAATTTTCTTATTTTTTAAAAAAATCTTTTTTTCATTTAGCACCGCCCTTTAGAAGCTACATGAGATATCTACATGATTCCTTGAAGACAAAATAATTGCAATCTACCCAGATTATCCTCTAAAAAGTAATTAATGCAAAATATACAAGGGGTTCAATCAACTAAATAGTCAAGTCACCTTCATTTATATACCACTTTATACAATACAGGTTGTTTCAAAGCAGCTTTAAATGATTCATTGATGCAAGCAGAGTTCATTTTGACTGTACAGATGCTCTAAAAGAAAATAATGTCATTGTTCAGCTGAAGTCAGTTCAGTGTTGATTCAGTTCCATTGCAAAGAACATCAAATTATTTAGTATGGTTCTTCATTTATAAAGCAGTTCTCCAGAAAACAGTGATGTCATCATCCAGCTCAGTTGAGTTCTCATACAATAGTGTCAGATCAGTAATTCTGTTGAATATTAAGTGTCTTCAACTGAGCAAGCCAGACGTGACCGTGGCAAGGAACCCAAACTCCATCAGGTGACAGAACGGAGGGGGTAAAAAAGAAACCTTTGGAGAAACCAGGCTCAAGAATAGTAATTTCTTTAAAAAGAACAAAAAGAAAATTTTGAATGGTAGTGTATTTGTGTTAATTTAGTAACATTTAGTTAATATGAATCCAAATGTCAGTGAAAAAAGTTAAATGTTCTGCGTTGTGACGACATAAACACCATCTAAAACTTCTTTAAATAGCATTTTTATAATTGTTATAACTTAATAATTCTTCATCAGTTCACCTCATGTTAATTCATTAAACTGAATAAGCTATTTAATAGCTACACCACAGGACCAAAGTTCACATGTCCACACCTGCAAATATCTTCAAGACAGCAAGAGTTTCACATCCAATATGTGTAGGTGAGTGTTTGCGCATGCTCCAGCTCTCGCTGTGTTGGGTGTGTGTAAATAAATAAATAACCGAGTCAAGAGCAAAGAGCCTATTATGCAAGTGCCACTGGTAGAATTCAGATGTGTGTGAGAACTAAAAGATGAAGGTGTTACTGTACGTGTGTTTCATCTTATTTGTTACTGATGGGGCAATTGGACAGACGACAAACTGTAAGTGTGTGTCCAAAAGAAGGCTCAGATATGTTAAAATTGTTGTGTAGTATCTGTTTCACAAATAATCATGATATATTAGCTGTAAGCTAATAATTACAATTGTTTCTGTATGTGTGTTTTTCAGCTGTCTGTGAGAATATTGCTGACTTTAATGAATGCGACTCCAACAATGAGTGTGATGGCACAAAAAGCAAATGTATCTGTTTCGATAAACAACCATTCTGTCGGTAATCTCCCACCTTTTGTACTCTGCACTGTAAGTTAAACTTTAGCTTGTTTTTGGATTCACCCTTATATTCTGTTCTCTGTGTAGGTGCAACAGTAAAAAAGGTGAGTTTTACATTGATGAAAACTGTTCTCAGAGATGGACAGTAACGACCTTTGCCCTGGTGGCATCTCTGCCTGGTCTCACACTTGCTGTGTTGGTGGGGGTGATTGTTTACGTGCTGATGCTGTCATCCGAAAAGAGCCACACAGGGTGAGAATAAAAAACACAGCTCTAGTTTTATTGGAGCTGATTATGGCTTTATTGAGTTTGAATAGCTTCAATAGCAAGTGTCTCTTACATAGTCTGACTTTATGAGGGTAATTAAAAAATATGACTTACAGTCCATGATGCTGTAAAGTAATTTTTGTGTTATGTCTAAATTATTCATTCTGTGCATGTGTGTGTGTGTGTGTCCAGTGAAGAAATGAAGAGACACAAGACAGCTTCTAAAGAGCAGGACTTGTTCCCTGGAATTACTTTTGCTTCTGATATGAATGTGAGTCAATGTGTCTTGTGGTTAAAAAAAATAGTTATTGATTCGTACCAGTAGAACTAGGCTGCCATAATCCTAATCAGAAATGTGAAACCACCTGGAACTACCTTTGAAAGTCATAAAAACAGCGCAACAAATCATAAACAGTGGATAAGAGATTTTAAAGCCTGACAGGCATATCAACTTCCTGAATGGTCTGCCAACTATAAAAGTTTTTTTCTGCCTTTTTTTAAAGGGTCGACCTCCCCCTAACATGAGACCTGTACAACAAGATCACATTCCCATGACAGCCAATTCCAACCGGCCCTATAGGTGAATTTGATCTCTTTTGTTTATAATTATTACAAGACAAGACACTAAACCATTGTTTTTTTTTACCTCTATATATTATAGATTACTGCAGTAGTTGGAAAGTAATTTTGTTTATTTTATCTGCCGTATCATAATGTATTATAATATTTATCCGTATCACTCTTCAGTCCATCCAGTAGTGTGTATCAATCTGTTGTCAAGACTGATGGAAGACCCCGTGAGACAAACAGGTATGTGGGCTGTACAACATGTGAAGGATGCTTGGTGGCCTGTGCTAGAGGAATCAAACAATGCAATTCAAATTCTCCATTGAAACGATGCTAACTTTCAGATAATCTGGCACATTTAGCATATAATTAGAATCGAATAACAGTGCTGCTTGTATACAGTAAATACTTATGAGACTGAAGAATGTCACTTAAATTTACTTTGTCTCCACAGGATGTACAATGGTATGCATGATCCTCCAATGGGAGGTCCTGTACAGCCCTACAGGTAGTTGATAATTCTACATAAATTGATAATAATAGCTCATAAAGGTTTCAAAACAGATTCTCTGCTAAAATATACTGTCTGTATGTGTGTGTGTACATATATATATAGTAAAATGCTATAAAATCAAGAATCTGTGTTTTGTTCATTCTCAACCTTTATTTAGCTGACAAAAGTACAAAGAAAAAATTTCCGATGTTTTCATTGATCAACAAGTGTATTTTGTAAATATAAACAAATTTTGATTTTGAAGGTTGTAAACCCACACTCTCCAAAAACGTTGGGGCAGTCATGTTTACCTCTCTGTGTCACATCACCTTTCCTTTTAATTACTTTTTAAAAGTTCAGGAATTGAAAATGCTAATTGTTGCAGTTTTGCAAGTGGAATTTTTCCCCAATCTTGCCTGATACAAAACAGCTGCTCAACAGTCTGTGGTCATCGTTGTCTGATTCTCCTTTTCATGATGGGCCATACATTTTCAATAGAAGACAGATTTGGACTGCTGGCAGGCTGTCAAGCCGATCTTTCTACGATGTAGAGTGTCTAGAAACCACTCTGTTGAACCATGTGCAGAACGAGGCCTGGCATTGTAATTCTGATGACAGTATATCTCTCTGTACAATCCCAATATACGCCTCCATTCCTTCACACATATGACAGATGTTTGCTTTTGCACCTGTTACTGATGAAAAGTCTGGTTGGTCTCTTGCGGCTTTGGGACTGAGAACTTGACGTCCATATTCCCAAAAACAAGCTTGGACTCTTCTGAGCACAGCACACATTTCCACTGTCTTTTGGACCATCTGAGATGAGCTTGGGCCCACAGAGCTCAGCGGCATCTCTGCATTGGACAGATGTATAGCTTTCTCCTTGCGTAACAGAGATTCAAGTTGCATTTGTTGATGCAGCGGCAGACTGTGTTAAGTGACAATGGTTTTCCAAAGTATTCCCACACCCATGTGGCTTTATTTAACACAGTAGCATGACGATTTTTCATGCAGTGCTGTCTGAGGGCTCGAAGGTCACGCACATTCAACAGAGGTTTCCTGCATTGCCCCACATGGACTGAGCATCTTGCATTGAGAAAAGTGATTTTGAATTGAGAATTCTCTCATGATATTTGGCACAAAAGTGGTGAGCCATGACCCATCTTCTAAATACTTATTTTTTACCCAATCAAGATACCCTCACCTATTATCAATTCACCTGCTTATTGTAGACTGTTTCAAAACAGTTTAACTTGGATATTCTATAACCTTTTCACTTTTATTTTGCCTGTCCCAAATATTTTGGGAGTAAAAATCAAAATTTGTTTATATTTACAAAATACAATTAATTTGGTCAGTGGAAACATTGGAAATCTTTTCTTTGTACTTTTGTCAGTTAAATAAAGGTTAAAGAGAATTAACCAATCACAGGTTTTGAAGGTCTTTCAAGTTTTCTGGAAATGGGGTTATATATATAAAGACCAAAATTTCCATGTTTTGTATAGCATGTCCTTGGGTTTAATTCAGTGTTTTTTTGTGTTGTGTATTTGTGTATTTCTGTAGCACTGGTGCAGGTCGGGGTCAGATTGTTAGCAACCCTTATGCTAGAGATTCATCCAGCCAAAACCCCTATGAAGACCACCAGAATTACAGACCACAAGCCCCTTCACACACATATGAAGACCTGGTAAGGTTCACAAATGTCCTAAACAATTACAGTTTCAGGAATAGATTGGTAAACATTTATATTCTTGAGTTTGCTTGTTTTTTCCATGGAGTCAGAGAGCATATTATGGCACAATATACAGCATATGAGCAATTTAGAAGCTGTTCTGATATGAGCTTACTGTGGATGATCAAAGGTCTTCTCTTCAAATAAATAATTCTCTTGCTCTTTATCACTCAAACAGACACAGAATCGGCCTTCTCGTGCTCCACTCAACAGTTCCTCTGAGCATGGAAACCTCCGCAATGGATTTCCACGTCCACAATTAAACCTACAATACTAAAACTTTTTTTTTTCTTTACATCTTCTGATCTTTATTGGAACTGATCAATTTTGTCATTATTTGTTGAGTTAAATGCATTCTGTAGCTCTTAAATATTAATTATTTACGTTAACGTTTATTCATTTAGGAGACACTTTTATCCAATGTGACTAACAAATGAAAAATACAACATACGATTCATCTCAAGATTCAAACATTGTCTAGAATAGTACATGCTAGAACAGGGAGGGATTAAGAAATAGTGAAAGCATAGAAATGTTTAGTTGTCTGATAATAAAACAAGTGTCGCCAACGTGTGCTCTTTACTCTGTTTAGTATAATACTAATAGTATTTATGTTTACATGTCCTGTAAAATAAGTTTTAGATATACAGCGGGGTGCAAAAGCCCTAGACTTTCAGTTAAACCTGAAAATAGTTTTAGGATTTTGAACATGAAAAAAAAAAAAAAAAAAAAAGTTATATAATAAACACTGTACCACACAGGATGTTGAACAGGAAGAGATCCTGGGGAATTTACTGAACCGGAATTTAAAAAAAAAAAAAATTGTCTCAAGCAAACGTTCTTTTTATGGTATTTAGCTTTAAAACATTGATCACTACATGTTTATGGTTAATACGTTTAAAAAAAATGATAAGTATTACTAAAAAGTTTTATACTTTCCTACATTCAAATACAGATTGCAGTTCTGCATCCTGTTTGCTACCAAATTAAAATGTAAGTGAAATTTAAAAGGCATTCTCAATGAACGGCACATATAGAAAAGCTCAGATTTTTTGGTTGTCGTTTTGTAAAATCATGCTACAATATGGACAATTGGGTTTTGCATTTGTAGAGCTGTCATTAAAACCAGAGGACATACCAAATCCTCAAAAATTCATGTTAATTTTTCAATTCAATGCATCTCTCAAATTATGCTGATAATAAACCTATACTGAAATGTGTTGTCTACTAATAACGTATACGTTTTGTAATTTAATACATCTCAGATTACATGTAACAGAAGTGAGAAGAAAAAGGCTGTTTATAGGTGATTTTTCTTTATGTTTACTCAAGAACAGGAGGTTGACCTTACAAAGATTTGTCTAAAGAAAAGCAAAATTTCCAGATAATGCAATAAATAAATTTCAGAATAAAAAGGCATTCTAGACAATTTGTTCCAATGTCCCACAGTTTCTTCAGCAATTCTGACCACATTAATCAGTGTCAGATCCAAGCAAGTGCTGATACTTGTTCTAATTGCTCTTGCTGAACAGTCTTCGCTGAAGTAGCTCATCTGAACCAGACAACGAGGCCTAGTAATATCTGCTAATAGTTAAAGAACATGCAGTCTTATCTGGCTCCAAATCAAACAGCACATAAGGTGTAATTATGTGGGTGACAACGTCCTTCTGAGTTGACGGATTTTGAATTTAAAAGCTAACGATACAGGGAACACTTCCGTAGAAATCTTGCACTCAAAACAACATCCATGAAAAGGCAAACATTTAACCATGTGGGAAAAAATTACGTGGAGCGATGCAATGAGGAGGCTCAAACATCCATCTTTATAGATGCTCAGGGGCTTAAGGTCTCATCATTTAAGATTTACAAAGAGACATTTAAAAGAATGTCAAATATGCAAACTCGGTTTAGGAAAAAAAAAGTAACCAAATTAACTAACCGCTACAGCTCCATTCTCTGTTGTGTCCATGTCACATTGGCAGCATTGGGAACAGCATTTATTTGTGGGAACTGAAGGGATGCGCATATGTGTGTGCGTGTGTATATGTGCGTGCATGAGATCAGATCAGCCCATGTTCTTGCGGTTGCCATATCCTCTCCGGTGTGTGTCCTTCCAGTCGTCCCAGTCACGTGCCTTCTGCAGTGCCTCTTCATCATCGTTTTCTTCCTTCCTCTCTCTTTCGGCTCTCTCGTCCTCCTCTGCATTGCCATCTGCGGTGGAGGAAAGACAGAAGTACTGAATTGAGTAAAAAGGCAATTCTCTACTAAGTTTTAGTACTATAAAAGGAACGCTGGGCCTGTTGCGACTGTCGATTAATCATCTGATTGTGGTAATTTGATCTAATTGCAATTATTTATTTGCAATAACTGCAAATTTCATGATTTTGACAGGCCTACTGAACACATCTAATTGAATGTAAATTAAAGACAGATTCTATTTATATTTTTTAATGAAAGATTAAGCACTCAATGTGTGTGTAAGCACCTGCGCTGCGTGGTATGCCCTGGTCTGGTAAACATCCTTGTCGCCGGTGTTGGTCATACCATTCGTCCACTGTCATGGTGGCAAGGCTGGGATACCCCGCACCAAACACTCTGCAACACATGGAAAAAACCAATCACACACGCACTAGTACTACAGCACTGACCTCCACAGGCATACTCCAAACGCACACGTACTTTGCCTGTATAGCATCCTTAGTCAGGATAAAAGGCTTCATGGGCGGTCTTTTGGGTGGGGATGGCTGAGGGGCGCTCTATAGAGACAAATAATTATCAATAAAGCTTTCAAATCAATTCAAATATTTAAATTGTGATTAATCTTATATAATTTTTTTTGCAGTAAACCAGAGGTAGATTTACATAAACACATCATTCGCACATAATAAAAGCACAGTTGTAATTCAGAGTTACGTGGCAATCAAATACCTGCTTGAAAAGCTCCATCCGTTTCAGTATCTCTATCTCCTGGTTAATGGAGTCGATCTCCTCAAGTGCTAGTGTCACCCACCTGCGCACATGCAGCAGGTAAAAATCTCTCACCACCTCTTCATCAGCTGAACCAGATTCAACTAGTCCTCTGATCTCACTCAGCTTGGCTTCTGTCTCCTTACGCTGATTAAACCTGGAAACAACTTCCAAAGAGTAAATATCCTACACATGAACGTTACAAAAACATTAGCATGACTGATGGAAAAGATACAAACATTTTACAAATATTACATATACACTACTGTTTAAAAGATTGGCGTAAGTGAGATTTAAAAAAGAAATTAATATTTGTATTCATCATAGATTAAATTGAGCAAAAGTGACAATAAAGAAATCTATAATGTTACAAAAAATGTCATTTCAAATAAATGCTGTTCTTTTGAACTTTCGATTCATCAAAGAATCCTGAATATAAAATGTTAAGCAGCAATGTTTTCAACGATGATAAGAAATGTTTTATGAGCAGCAAATCATCATATTAGAATGATTTCTGAAGGATCATGTGACACTGAAGACTGGAGTAATAATGCTGAAAATTCAGCTGTCATCACAGGAATAAATTACATTTTAAAATATATTAAAATAGATACTAATTTTTAAAATGTTTATTTAAAATTACATAAAACAGAAAACAGTTATTTTAAATTGTAACAATTTCACAGTATTACTCTATTTACTTTATTTTTGATCAAATAAATGCTCCTTGGGTGAGCAGAAGAGACTTCTTTCAAAAACATTTTCTTTCTTTTCTTTTCTTTTTTTTAAGGCCTTGCCAGTTTCTATGGCTATATCCATGGCGAGAAACAGGTTTAGTTATTCAAAAATAAAACTAAATAAGATGTTTAAGATTATTTTTTTTTCTAAAAACCTTAAAAACTAAATTTGGATTTACTTGGTTAAAAACATTTTCGAAAGAATCAAGAGAATAAAACAATTTCCTTAAATGGGTAGAAGTATTACAGTCCAGTAAAATATGTTTAATGGACAATGGATTCAGGCAAGATGAACACATTGGATAGTTTCCTCCAAATAGTAAAAATGTGTTAGTTTTGAGTGTCCTATCCGGCATCTTGTATAAACAACTTGAACCCAGCGATTATTAAAAGTGAATATAGTTTTGTCCCAACATCCGGATTTAATTTATGTAATTTGTTGTTTAAGCACTGATCCCATTTGTTTTTGGTGTATGCATTTAAAGTTGGTTTCAGGTGCGTGAAGAGTGTAAACAATTTAATTAAAATCTTCACAATAGTTGGGTAATCATTTTTTATAGATTCCAATGCTTCAAGGCATGATTTTGAATCAGTTATTATTAAAAAATTCTGTTGTGAAGAAGTCTCAATGAATTTCAATGAGTGTTTGCCTCAGCAGTGAAGATTGAACTTTGGTCAGGGATGCGTATACCCTGTTGATTTGTTGCAAAAGCTGCTCAAAAACATTTTAAATAATCTTACCGACCCCAAACTTTTGAACAGTAGTGTATGTAATAATAATAATAATAATAATAATAATAATAAACAATAATATTATAAAAGATTTTATTGGTGTACCCTGGGATGATGGATAGATACATGCATAATATTCAATCCTAACCCACCTCTCTATTTTGGCTTGTCTTTGTGTTGCCATGGCGATAAGGTCTGGCTGTGACATTGGCATGGGGACTGATGGATTCATCCGCTCCTCAGTAGGAGTATCTGTTGTGTTCTCACTGGCTCTGGGCAGCTGAAAACTACATATGTCATAGTCCTTGCACCTCTGGAGGAAGTCCCTGAAGTAGACGTGGGCCGCCTGCACGTGCTCCAGCCGTTTGCTGGGGTTCACTTGTTTCATGGTGAGCGCTCCCAGCAGAGCCGGCAACAGCAGGTACTTCAGGTCGGTGGTGGGGATCTCTTCCAGTGCCTCATTACGACTACCAGAAAAAAAATGACGTCAATTAATTAATTCGTTTTACACTGGCTGTTGTTTTACAATGATCATGTGACTTTTTGAATTTGTATTTGAACTGTCATGTTCAAATACATTCTTGAACAGTTTGATAATATTGTTACTTTATTTGTCAGTAGTTTGATATTTAAATAAGCAAAATACAAACAAAATACATTACAGCTGCTGAATGAACTAAACTACTGCTGCAATGTGCATTAGCGCAATACACTTACATTACTTGACTAGATAATTATATTGTTTAGGTCAAAAAAATGTATATATAAAACCATTATGCTTGTAATATCTAATGTGTAGCCAAAAAAGAAAATTGGTGAAGATATGACATAACCATGAAGTCCTCAATCCAAAGTAAAACGCAATACACAGCTGAGTAATATTGTAAATACTCAGGAATTGGGTAACAATACACAGTTTCGTAGAATAATGCCCTTTTTTGTATACTACTGCACTGTAAAAATATAAAGCACATTTACTCTTTTAATTTGAAACTGATGACTAGACGAAAAATAACTCTCATCATAATCAGCGCGCCGCTAGCTTGTAGTGCTTTGACAACAACGTTGATTATAAAATGAGCACTTCGCGCGCAGTCGGTGTTTTCTTTATCGTGAGAGCGCGTCTGTGTGTGTTCTTCTAACCTGAACAGATTCAGCTGATTGACCATCCTCGTCGCCTCTTCCAGTTGCATGATGCCGCGCTTTACTTTCACCTGTACTGCGTTGGAGCTGCTCGACTCATTCGTGGTGTCCACCTCATCATACAGCTTCCAACCCCGGTCCAGTAAATCCGACAGCTTCGGAGCATCTGAACCACTGGGGTTTTGTGTACTGTTTGTGTCTTCAGCAGCCGCCATTTCTCAAAGCGTATTTAAGACCCAACTCGGCTTCCGTCGGTTCCTGTTCTTTGAGTTTGTATCCGGTCGGTTCTCGGTGTTCTGACCGACTGACTGTAGATGTCAGTAGAGATCAGTTCACGACTGCTCTGCTTGTGGTTTTAATGTCGCATTAAAGGTTAAACCAAGCCCATATTATTCCTCTTTAGATAACAATAAATTGTGTATTATCGTTAACATTTTTTTTCAATAAATAAATAAATAGCGAGGTATATAAAATAAAATATAAATTAAAATATAATTAAACTTAACTTAATAGCCATTGCAAATAATTTAAGACATTCATTTTTAGCTGCTTTAAGATTTAAAATAAGAAATTTAAATACTTTTTTTAAATGCTGCAAAACTTGGAGCAACAAAATATACATTTGTGTAAATAAAACTTACATATAATTAAAATATTATTAAACAAAAAAAATTCAGTCTCTTTGTTTTGCATAAAAAACACCAAACTTAACAATGTGGTATCAAAAAGCAGGCATTACATTTTTTGTAACTAACCACAAACGCGCTTAAGAAAATCGATTTCAGAAAAGATGTTCCTGAGATCTTTTTGAAATAATGTATAACATCATATTATCCTTAAAAGTTCGCTATATGGATAAATATCATTAATTGTTTTGAAGTGAATTTCCTTAACTTTAGGTTACAAAGAAAATTAAAAATATCTAATTCTAATTTTGATTGAGTCAGCTTTTGAAAACCTTCTAAAGCATTTCTTTTAACAGGAATAGGAAAATATTCTTTTGTAATAGTGACCTCAAAACTTTGTTTTTACATTTGCCATAGAAGAATTGTCAATGAACAGATTAGAAAAAGAATTGAACCCATTCCTCATCTAAAAGTTAAAATACACTGTTACACTGTTACATTTTAATTGTCCTAAGCTGCTGTTGCCGTCTCTAAGTGTGTTATGGAGGGTACGTGTAGCTACCATCCTGCCCTTATTATAGAATATATAAACATAAACAGGGTTATGTATTTACAATACGAATTTAAGTACGAGTTTACCAGAAAAAAACCCTATGCATAACATCCTATCTTTTTATGCATAAACAAGAAAAAACAATTTGCCATTAGGCAAAACAAGTCCTAATATCTTACACAAAAAATACACAATGCAAAAACTACTTTCATGCCCTGAATTTCTCTCTTGTTCTCCTTTGGACAGTATATAAATGGTATGAGTTCCCACACCATATTTTTGCTTCTTTAATTTATCAAAAGGCTGACTTAACACAGTGAAAATATTCAGAAAAGCCTCTCAGTTTGCATGTAAAACTAGTTTGCAAGTAAAACTCCTGGTCTTTTTCTGTCAACATGACCATCCTGAACTATATATTTTTTTAAAAATTCAAATAGGAAAAGCAAAAACCTTAAAAAACAGATCTCCCACAGGTCCACTCAGTTTTCATTTTAGAAAGCTTTACACCCAGTATAAACACAGATCTGTGACAACATTAGCATTCAGAAACCATTTGTCCCACTGTATGCATTACTGTGTGCTGGATTATTTGTTTGTGTGAGTGTATGAGGGCAACTTAGCACATTTGGCTGATACTAATGATTTCGCCTGCAGTTAGTGAGTCTGAGTGTTTAATCAAATTATTCATACTGTGTAGGACAAATAAACTTCATGAAGAAACATATTCCAGGGCTGCTGTTTTAACTGAGAAGACTGAGCCTTTGTTAGGACAAAGCGGAAACTCGACTCATTTTCCCATGGTGTTGTATCGCTGAACCTCTAGCATGATCAGCTGTTAGGAAACCAAGACACATTAGAGCTGTTATCATGATAGACGAGAACTCTCTCTAGGCTCAGGCAAATGTGTTTATTCAGTTCACTGATCCTGATCCCGTCTTTTCCTAATCTGATGTATAACCACACATTTTAACTTTCTGTCTGCAGCTAAAGGCCTTTGAGCAGGTGTGAGATCCTGTGCACTCTCTCATGTGTGTTAAAGATACTATATTTTTTCACTTTAATGGGCTATAAGGTTATTTTGTCTTTCTCGCCATGAAAAGAAAATTCCCCTCATAGTGGAGGACTAAACCTAACCCAGTCATGACCTTTAACCCTGATCTCTACCCTTGGAACATGCAACATACATCAACTGTCAGCCTACAGAATAACAGCCAACACAGACAATCAAATAAACACCAGAAAACCCCAATGAGCTGAAGAGAATTGAAATAACAGCATACATGTGAACATTTCTACCCAGTTTTCTTACTTATTTTTCTTGTCGCATTGATCAAAAGGTATTTAAGTTCTATTTTTGTCACGCCAGGCTGTTGATTCTTCACATATTTGGAGTCACTTGCAGATCTATTCTCAGTATGGTGCGTGTGTGTGTCCGACTATGTTGTGAGATTTACAGCTTTTTGTGCCCTTTGCTTTGTCATTGCAGCACCAGCAATATGGGGGGCAGAACTGACAGGTGCCACACACACTCAAATACACGGTCCAAAAACTGCTGTTTCACAGAACTCAAGTGGAAATCAAGCAAATGGACCAAATGTCCCTTTCTTGAGGTGAATAGCTTACGAAAGGGACTAAATAATGTTTTAATTCAAACCAAAAAAGCCAAAAGGTCTTTGAAAGGGGAAGGTTTATGGTCTAGGTCAATAGTGTAAATTAATGGACGATGATATAAAAAGATTTTGTCTCTTGATTTTGTGTGTGGCTCAGGTTGATGGTAAAACCTGAAGCCACCAACATTGTGGAAAGACCATCCCAAGGTCACCACGAAGAAAACAGTTTAGCGTTAGGGGATAGAAAATATCATCTCCGCATAAAAACAACAGAAATCAATGTGAAGCAAATGTGTGTTTGAAAAAGAGGTTTGGATGAATCTGTCAGCAGAGATCGGTGGGATTGTCCTGCATCTGTTTTCACAGTCACTTGGCAAACAGCTAAGCACTAATAAACTCTTCCTCAGACTGTGTGTGTAAATACTCTTTGTGTGGGAGTGTGGTGTTGTGCTCTTAGTAAACAATACATGGGACCCGGTTAAATGGAGCGCTGCATTCCACAGAGATTCACACCAGGTGCACAGTCAACAGAGAAAAAGAGAGAGAATCATCTCATTTCAGAAGAGATCAATATTTTTTATACAGAAAAAGAAACTCCATTATGCTCCTTCATCTCTGAGATATCAAAAGCATCTCACACACCTAAATAACTGCTACTATTTTAGCAACATCACTAATTCTTCCAGTATCAACAAGCATCTTTGATATAAAATGCAAAGACTTTAACTGTAACTGTAAGCCGCTGAGCAAAGCTAAACCCCCTCTGAGGCTCAGACCTGTCCTGTATAGGGCCCAGAAGTCTGTGTGTGCCTTTGTCTTTCTGTAACAATGCAGAGATAAAAATCAGGCAAATCAAAGGACAAAAGGAACTGCAGAACAGGTTAGCCCTCTGTCTCTTTCTCCTGTAGCTGCTGTTGAATGCTTACTATCTGGGTTCTTAATCTCTCTATAGCACTGATATCCTGAAAATGTCTTTGATGTGAAAGAATGTTGATGAGAGATCAGAGAAAACATGCTCACGATCACATACAGAACTGCTGTAAAATTCACAACCTGAGCAACATAAATCTTCTAAAAAAACTGATTCAGACTGTAAGCAAGATCCTAAAAGGGATAGTTGACACAAATATTAAAATATGGTAACAATTTACAATAATAATTAATTTGTTAACATTAGTTAACTACATTAGTTGATGAACTAATAATGAATCAGCATTTATTAATCTTAGCTTATGTCAATTTCAACATGTTCTTTGTTTTTAAATAAGTAGTAACCCACTGTGAACAACTGTATTTTATTAACTAACATTAACAAAGATTAATAAATGCTCTAAAAT